>NW_011365770.1:2414-7893 GCF_000735185.1 Notothenia coriiceps | reverse complement strand
GTCCGTCTGTGTGAGTTATTTGGTGTCAGCTTGGTGTGTCCTGGCCTTAAGGGACCTAACCAGGCATGAGCTTAAACAACTTTTGAACTTGATAACATTTGTTTGCTGCAGGCACAGGTGAATGTGAGGCATTGTAAGTATAGAGAGTTTGAGGGACTTGCAGTTCTGGAACAATTATCAGCTTATTGTATAATATGTAATTGTTCTGTCAGAGGATCATAGAAGGCCTTAGGTGAAGGTTAAACTTAATGTGCTCCTCTGATCTTTTCATGTTGGCAGCTGTGTGACAGGAGGCTGAGGAGGGGAGTGATTTGTTGTAATTACTTCTTGAATTGTTGCTGTGAGAACAGTCGCAGAAGTTGAAACATGACATTATCACACTGACTTATGAAGGACATTTGTGTAATCTGTACAAAAACACTTTGAACACACACTGGTTTTGGCGTTTTATTATGTTGACCGTTTGCAGCATTAGACATTTCTCCTGTTCATATGTCAAACCTGTGACCTTTGTCATTGGTGTTTTCTTATGTCACATTTTTCAGTCTTTCCCAACTCATAATTTCTCATCAGACACTGGGAACACTGTTAGCAATGTAGACAAACTGAAACACATATTCTGGAGCTAACAGATTAAAGACATTATAAATAGGGATGTCCCGATCACCTTTTTTTGCTCCCGATCCGATTCCGATCATTTGATTTTGACAATTTGCCGATACCGATTTTTCCCGATCCGATCTTTATGCAATGCATTAAGAGAAAAAAAAGCATTCAAGTTGTCCCTTAAGGTTATTTTTTTATTTAAATTGGATATTCTATCCAACATGGATATAGCTTCTTTCTTTCACAGCAGCATTGGATCAGTTCAGTTGTGCAGCATTGGATCAAAACAAAATAAAGCTTATCAGTACTCGTTAGCTTACTGCTACAATTAGACACTGCGCCCTGCCCACTCTGTTGCCAGATTTGAGAGAAATAAGCAACCAGGTCTATGAAAACAAGCCCCAAAGAAGCAACACATACATGATGTTGTGTAATTTGAAACCAAAACTAAGGCCTCAGGATGACTTTAAGACTTGAACATGGTCATTTTTGTTTTGTAACATTGAATAAAATAAAATAAAAAAGTATTTCAAAAAAAAAAAAAAATCCCGATCCCCGATTTTTTTCTCCCGATTCCGATCTTTTGAAAATCACGTGATCGGCTCCGATCCCCGATCACGTGATCGGATTGGGACATCTCTAGTTATAATGTTAATAAAAGCCAAATGTTTTGACGCTATAGCTGTGCGACTTTAAACACGAAGCACCTGGAGTCAAATGATTTAAACAACATTATTTTCGTTGACTTTTCAATATACTTTAAGTATGAGGAGGAGGCAGAAACTAACTCGACCTGTTTTCTTCCAGGAGGAGGAGGAGGAGGAGGTGTTGGTTGAGGAAGAGGAAGAAGAAGAGGAAGAAGAAGAAGAGGAGGAGAGAGTGGAAATAGATGAGGTGGAAATCGTCAACGTGATGCACTCGGCGCCGCCGGTGATAAAGACCTGCAGGAGGGAGGTGAGGACGGAGGTGAGGGAAATGCCCACGGAGACGAAGATGGACACGCGTTACTTCGGAGAGCTGCTGGCCGAGGTCTACAGGAAGAACTGCGACATCCACTCCTGCATCTCCGAGCACGTGTCCAAGATCCGCGGACAGTGAGTGCATTCCAGACGTTCATCCGTCCACATTAGGGATTATAAGAAAACATATATCATTGTATATTTTTATAAATGATGTCCTCATGGCCAATTCATCTTAACCTTCTAGGGAAGTTCCCGAGAAGCTATTGATTCAAAGATTCATCGTCATATGCACATAAGCTACAGTGTAGAAATGGCAATGCAATTCTAATGACCTGAGCTCCTCCAACATTAAATACAACGACACAAATAAAAAACAGTTCAAGAAGTCTATATACATCTGTACATATTGAGACATGCTTCAATGTCTGATCTTTGAGTTTCATAGGGTTTATAATAGGAAATGTATCGACAATTTTATTTTTAAAGTTAGTGATGTCCACATCAAATACAATTAGACAACATATCTTACTTTTTCAAACATCACGCAGATTCGGTGCAACGCGTCACAAATCCTGCTATCAAACATTCACCGGTTAGCCTCGGTTTATTTTCCCACTCTGTAAGCATGAACATGAATGCATCATTCAGATGTTCCTGAGTTCATACAATTGCAGAGGAGGGGTTTAGTTCAAAGTGCTGGGTATGTTAATATTCAAATTTGATGTTATACAGTGCAACTGGCGGCCCGCGGGCGCTGTAACATGACAAACTCACTTTTTCAGTGCCTGTGATCAAACATTCAGACCGAGGGTGAATACAGGTATATTCAGACAGACAGTATGAGAAGTATAAAGTGTTATTATAGCAAGTAAATCAAGCAAACTTGTTCTAGTAGAATACCGAAACACACACAAGTATGAACCTGAGAACACGTAGGATATGTCTCCTTTAAAACACCAATATCATCTGCAAAATATTGCTTGATTATATCCTGTATATGTAGATATCAAGATACATGGTCAGACACGTATTTCAATGATTAAACATCAGACTTTGTTGTAGGAAGCAACTCAATTGATAACAGGATTTAATTAACAGGACCCCGCACGATTCGAATGAACTAACTAAATAAATGCAGATCAATTATAAGAAACAAAATGAATATTCATAAACTAATTTTCACTTTATTTGGTATAACTTTGGATACATGCACAAGAGTGTATATGCAATGACAGTCCCACTGATCTTAAGAAATGACACACTAACTAAAGCTCGTAGATATGGCGTTCCTCCCTGACACTGACAGGTTCACAGCCGGTATTTCTCATAACGCTTCTGATCTGATCATATCAAGTTGCAGGAAGGTTGGTAGAGTTCTGAGAACAGCCGTTGGATAATTTTTATTGGAGGTAGCAGCTTGGCTTGGTGTAATTATCAGCATGCTGGAACAGGTGGAGGCAGAGTTTCGGTCGAGTTAATCCTTGTGTTGAACTCAAACTGCTCCTGCAGACACCACAGGGACCTTTGAGGAAAATACGATATCAAAAATAAAGAAACTCAGGTAAAGAATATCTGGGAAAACTTTGAGTTTCAGTTCAGCCACTCAAAATGACTTGATAAAAATCAAGCCAACTAAGTTTGTAAATACAACACTCTTCAACGACAAGGCAATCCAGTGCTTTACAAAGCACATTGAAAGCATACAGACATAGTGCACAAGAAATACATTGAAAAGTGAAATAAATATAAAGGCCCAGATACACCGGCCCGAAATCGGCAGTAAATGGGAGTCAGGCCGAACATGAGCGTGGGCACGCCCTATTCGGAGTGGTGTGCGGAAGTCGGACAAAGGGATAACACTGATTGGCTTTTCAGCTAGCGAATCAGTGCATGAGAAGCGTTAACGGAAGTGAGGGAGGTAAACAAATGATTTAACACAAGCGTGAGTCCAAGAGCTGCTAGCTCCAGTACCTCCCGTTCGTCCTGCTCCTGTTCGTTCATGTTTTCAATGGACGAGAGTGAAAATGGAAAGAAAAACGCTATTTGTTGTTTGTTCATATCACGGAGTCTGTTCTTCTTCTCTGTCTTCCGGTTGTTCCGGTTGTTGCCTCTTTTGAATGATGAATACACACTACCGCCGCCTGCTGGTAAGGAGAGTTATTGCCACTCACGCATGCGCAGTTCATACGTGCTCGGCTCGGATTTGCGGTGTGTTCCAGTGCGCAAGGTCGGCGACGCAGGAGAGTCCGGCGACGCAACAGTCGGTGTCGGCGTCGGCGACTTCTCAGGTGACTGGCCGGTGTATCTGGGCCTTAACGGTTAAAAAGAGATGTCAATCATCAAAATCGACCAATGGGTTCCAGAGAAACGGCAAATACACCCATTTCCACCCAGATGACCCTAGAAGTAGTTTTTTGTGCTAAATCTCTCTTAAAAAGGTCAGATTTCACTTGTTTTGCATCAATCTTGATACAGGGTATTTATTATATATTATAGTTTGGATTCCTAAAGCTTTTAGTCTCCGATCCCATCATTCAAGGGTGGTTTTCACTTTAAGTTCTTTTTTTGACGGACACTATAATTTGCATTTTTTTACTATGTTCAATCTGAATTTACTTTAAAATAAAAAAGATTTTATATTGATTCTGACTGTTCTACATCCAACTCACAGGTTTATCATTACTTTGAGAAAAAAGATTATTAATTTACCCTTTTTAGAAGTGAAGTTATAGTCATTTGTTCTGGGAATGTCGTTTTCGAGCCTGAGGCCTGAAAAACAGGCTCGGGGCTTAACAGGTTAAATTCCTCTGTTCTCAGGGGACGGAGGACACGGCTACCTGAAGGACTGGCTGTGGTGGGGAGGCCTGCTCACCAGTAAGACTTTTATTTGATTTGCATTTTGAATGTTTTTTTATGTGAGCTATTTCTGAGTGAGTTGTATTTGCTATGTTACAAAGAGTCCAATAATAAGATGGATTTATTAATGAAACAAGTGGAGAACCCTGTAGCAAAGCAAACCTGAACATGTGATCAAATCCTAATTACTGGTTCAAATTATTTACAGATTATTTGTCAAGTATTTACATAATTGAGATTTTTTAAAGACAGAATTATGATCAGTTCCAAAAGTAAAAAAATATCATGATATCCAGGGTTTTGTGTTGCCAGTGATGCCAGAAAACAATATTTCTGTTCCTCCAAAACGGTATAATGACTCCAGAGATCTGAGTATCAAGCAGAGCGTCAGACGGCAGAGACAGCTTTGTTTTTACGGAGCTCCGACGTCACGTTGTTGTTTACGTCAGGAGACATCTTGTTTACTGGCTTCATCTTCTCCAGATAATTCATATATGTTATAAACAAGATCAGAGACACAGCACTCATACTATATCTTTCTAGATCAGTGGTTCTCAACTGGGTCAGGCCTCGGGACCCACTTTTTACTTGGTCAATAAATCGCGACCCAACATTTTGAAGCACTCAAATCTATTCAACAAAAAAACGTGCTGTAATATATACGCTTTTCAGAATACAATATTAATAAAAGTGAAGTACAGTGCATATATCCCTTCACAGAACTAAAGCATACTTTTAAAAAAGGTTTAATGAGTTGATGGAATCAAGGCTGAACTACCGGTATATAAAAAGGCACACATGCTGAAAACCCAACCCCAGCAGGGGGGGGGGATTCTCCCCCAGGAGATTTTTAGAAATACTAACAAACTATGCATTCTGGTACACTCTTAGAAAATCGGGCCTTCAAAATAAAAAAAATGTCTTCACTCACACATCCGCGACCCACCAGTTGAGAACCACTGTTCTAGAGAAACCCTGAAGTTATGACATTGTTGTTTGCTAAAAGCCGTTCTTTGAGCGCTTCCTCGGCTGTAAATCAACCTTCTTTAAGCTTA
>NW_011365770.1:0-2395 GCF_000735185.1 Notothenia coriiceps | reverse complement strand
CAGCTTAGCGAATCAGTGCATGAGAAGCGTCTACCGGACAGTCAGCGGGGAGCGTAACACAATGACATTTAACAACAAGCCGTGCAGTCCCAAAGAGCTGCTAGCTCCCAGTACCTCCCGTTCGTCCTGCTCCCTGTTCGTCATTTTTCAATAGGACGAGAGTGAAAATGTGAAGAAAAACGCTATTTGGTTGTTTGTTCATATTCACCGGAAGTCTGTTCTTCTTCTCTGTCTTCCGGGTTTTCCGGTTGTTGCTCCTTTTGAATGAAGAATACAACAGTACCGCCGCCTGCTGGTAAGGAGAGTTATTGCCACTCACCGGCATGCAGCAGTTCATACGTGCCTCGGCTCCGATTGGCGGTGTGTTCAAGTGCGCGAAGTCGGCAAATACGCAGGAGAGTCCGGCGACGCAACAGGTGACTGGCCGGTGTATCTGGGCCTTAAGACAAATCAAGAATGAAAGTTACGGCCCCTACACACGGCGGCGTGCGTTGAAGCTTGTCGGCGGGCATGTCTGACACTCGACCAACAACCAATCACATGAATCTCCTGCCCCGGACACACAAGCAGCGGTTTGATTGGCTAGAGCTTGTACTGGCATATGATTCGATTGGCTGACGCTTCCGTCGAAGCTTCAAAAGTTGAACATTGCTCTACTTTTGACGCTTTGCTCCCACAATGCAGTTCGGAGAAGCGTGACGTCACCCCAGTCAAAGTGAATGGGCAGAAGTGTTTAAGCTTCAACGCACGCCGCCGTGTGTAGGGGCCGTTACAGTGATGTGTAAGAAATGAATCATTATTGTACTTGATAAGAAAGCTTATTAAACGGACCGTTGCTCCTTTCACTCCAAAGAAAATGAACCTTAAAGTTACGTTTTATTCATTTGTTATCGACACTGGTTACATCACCTGCAATGCATTCATGTCTGCACTAAAATACAAACAGTTCACATATTAGTGGATTCACCCCCATTCAACGGACATGTTTGTCTTCACTATGATGAAATGCAAACACCCACACACACACAGTCATGCTGTCCTCCTCATTGTTTGTCTTTCCTGTGTGTGTGTGTTACAGGAAACACCACCTGGATCCCAGCAATAACTACAAGGTGAGAAACATGCAGCACACCCGTCTGATTCATGAATCTGAACGCGTCAAAGAAGTCGACTCAGAGCCTGTATTTGATCTATGTTTAATCAAGATTGAAAGGTTTCTTGAAAATGAGGCAGGTTGTTTTAAAGTATTCTTTTTGATAAACACAGCAAGAAGAAATCTTAACCTCCTCCAGTCGAAATATATATTTTCTTACAAGAACTGTGATCACATGCGATTTAAGGATTTAAGGATTTAAGGGACCAAAATCTTATTCAAAAGTACAATTTCAACTAATACTGACATGTTTTTGGAATCAAATCAAAGTGAGAGGATTTCCTTCATCTTTTATTCTCCATTGGGCGTGTTATTCATTTGTTTCTATTATACCTGTGTGTGTTCAGGTGGAAAAAGAGGAGGTGGAGGCTCTGCTTCCCAAAGGAGCTTCTGAACTGACCAGACAACAAATCCGCTACCTGCTGCAGGTCAGTTTTTAACATGCAACGTAATAAAATCTAAGTATAGCACACTTCCCCATCGAACAGAATATATCATACTGTCATGAAACACATGGATATATCTGCAATGGTTGGTTTACTTGTGTGTGTGTGTGTGTGTGTGTGTGTGTGTGTGTGTGTGTGTGTGTGTGTGTGTGTGTGTGTGTGTGTGTGTGTGTGTGTGTGTGTGTGTGTGTGTGTGTGCCTGTGTGTGAGAGAGAGAGAGATGTGTGTGTGTGTGTGTGTGTGTGTGTGTGTGTGTGTGTGTGTGTGTGTGTGTGTGTGTGTGTGTGTGTGTGTGTGTGTGTGTGTGTGTGTGTAGACTCGTCTCACTGCAGATAAGAGCATGCGTCTGCTGCTCTCCACCTTCAGCAGTCTGAGAGAGGAGCTGCTCCACATGAGAGAGGACATGATGGTAAGAAGTGAAGCATTTCATTCAGGTGATGAAACTCCTCCCTTAGTTCAGATCTCCATGGAGACAGTGGGAAAACACAAAGGTGTCAGCAGCATCACAACAATGAGGTCATGGGATCTGCTCGCCAAACATGAATGACATAATGGTTGACACAACCTCAAAGAAATACCAACAAGACAAGACTTAAGAAATTATAGTATAGTGAAAAAAACTTATTTCTGCTGTTCAGTTTTAGGGGAATGAATGTACTGTGTAAATGTAAAAAAAAAACTCCTATATGTGCAAAGTATCTTATTAAATACATTCTTATTAAATAAATTCTTATTAAATACATTCCTAAAAAGTAAGTTATAACTATAGCTTTCAAAAAATTAATCAAAGGAAACA
>NW_011365769.1:0-1857 GCF_000735185.1 Notothenia coriiceps | reverse complement strand
TTCACTTCAGGTTTACGAAAGTAACTCTAATCAGATTACTCGTTTTTCAAATGTAACGCCAGCTGAATACAGTTAGCCTACTTGATTTTTGTATTCTGATTACGTAACGCCGTTACATGTATTCCGTTACGACTACAACCCAACCCTGCTTCTAGGCTACTGTCCCGCAACTCCAGCCTCTCTGTTGGACTCTGTCGCAGCGGGGCTGCTGCTGTGGTGCCGAGCGCAAAAAGCAGACTCTTCACAAAGAAGGATCACTTCTTCTTCAAGGCAGGGAAGGTTTCGCAGTACGCAGTCTACTGTCCCGCAGCTGCTGCCTCTCTGTTGGACTCCGGTACTGCACCTTACTCACGAGACGTTGTAAAAAATGGGTGGGGGGCGAACGCACTAACCACTCCGCCAACGCCACAGTCACCCCCGTCGTGCGGGCCAGATGAGAATGTCTGGCGGGCCGGATGTGGCCCGCGGGCCGCCAGTTGGTGGTCACTGCCATACAGTGTTCTCTTTAGTGTTTACTTCCTGCTTTTCCTCTTCTGCTGTTCCCTTTAGTGTTTACTTCCTGTCTGTATTCTTCTGCTGTTCCCTTTAGTGTTTACTTCCTGCCTTTCCTCTTCTTCTGTTCCCTTTAGTGTTTACTTCCTGCCTTTCCTCTTCTGCTGTTCCCTGTAGTGTTTACTTCCTGTCAGTCTTCTTTTGCTGTTCCCTTTAGTGTTTACTTCCTGTATGTATTCTTCTGCTGTTCCCTTTTAGTGTTTACTTCCTGTATGTATTCTTCTGCTGTTCCCTTTAGTGTTTACTTCCTGTCTGTATTCTTCTGCTGTTCTCTTTATTGTATACTTCCTGTCTGTATTCTTCTGCTGTTCCCTTTAGTGTTTACTTCCTGCCTGTATTCTTCTGTTGTTGTCTTTAGTGTATACTTCCTGTCTGCTGTCCTGCTTCTTTTTTAGTCCAGTTCTGTCTTTTAACTTCTTTCCTTCTCTTGTGCTTATTTCTTGTTTGATTTATCTTTTTCTTTCTTTACTTGGGACATTTTGGCCATCATGAATCCAAAGTTGCTTGCTCTCCACAAATATAAAAATCAACATTCAAAATCTTTCTGCAGATTGATATGATAATATGCACATGGTCCCTTGATAAGAGTGTAGCCAAGGTCTGATATAAAGAAAGAGCAGACCACTGAATGTCCAAATTGTCTAGTCAGAATATATAGGTTGTATTTATACAGTCGTTTGTTGTCCAGCACCCAAGGGGCCAACTTTTTATTAGATCCTTCCTATTAAAACCTCATTGTCTCCGTTTCTTTCTGTTCTGGCACACACTAGACTAAAATGCAATCAGTATAATCAAGGATAGAATTAGTCAGGTACTTTGTTTTTCCATGGCACATGTCCATTAAAATATAACATATTCATACTTTATATTTGCATACTTGCAATCTGTATACTGCATGGACCCATGATGTGCCTTATTAGGGTCTATGTTTAGAGAGGAAAGAAGGAGGGATAGTGAAGTCAGCACAGAGATCAGGATTTATGAGCACTGTCAGAAGGGAAGATAAATGGAGAGACCTTTGAAGGCCTTGCACTCGACAGTAAATATCTCAAAGCTCCCTTGAATGTCCTGGTAAAGGTTTACTCTGGTTTTCTCTAGTTTGTATCATTCTATCTACAGAGCTCTTTTTCTTTTGTTAGGTAGAGTTTCCACAGTGCTTCGGCTTGTTGGCACAGTCCGCAGTACTTACAGTGGGGCAAAAAAGTATTTAGTCAGCCACCAATTGTGCAAGTTCTCCCACTTAAAAAGATGAGAGAGGCCTGTAATTTTCATCCTAGATATACCTCAACTATGAGAGACAAAATG
>NW_011365768.1:0-2895 GCF_000735185.1 Notothenia coriiceps | reverse complement strand
ATAGCCGCTTTCACACCAAGTACTTTGCCGTACTTAGTGCCCAGCGCTTGGTGCCCAGCGCTTGGTGCCCAGCACTTGGTGCCCAGCGCTTAGTGCCCAGCGCTTGGTGCCCAGCGCTTGGTGCCCAGCGCTTAGTGCCCAGCGCTTGGTGCCCCGATGGCACTAAGTACAGATCGCGTTCACACCGGAATAGGTTCCCTGAGGGAAGATTATGCAAATGAAGCCACTGATGTCACTTCTTCTTCTTCTGCTTTGGGTTTACTGGCAGGCCGCAAACAACTTCACGGCGTATACTGCCACCCGAAGTCCCCGGCCAGAAGTCTTCCGAGTAAATCGCCAGAACACCGACACCTCCTCATCTCCACCGCTCCCATGTTTTCTTTTGTGTTGCCATAAGTTATTCTCTCTCGGTTGGTGCGCGGGGCTAATGCTAATGCTAATAATGCTAATGCCACAAAACTTTTCAGAGTTTTACGGGGCGTGGTTCGCAATTCGCCCAGCCAATCGAAATTGGTACTTTTTTCTCCCCAGGAAAGTACCACCTCTCTAGCAGGCGCTAAAAATGGTTGTAAAAGTTCTCTGAACTAAGTTCTCTTTTTGGTGTGAACGCAAAATTCCAGGCACTATCGGAACCAAATGGGAAAAGTACTCTGGTGTGAACGCGCCTAATGATGAATGGCTAGTAACCTTTCTATATTACCTGCACTCTATGTTCTGACTCTGGACACAGACATATATTTAACTATATCTATATGTACCTGTTTATACTTTTTTATAGAAAGACTGGATAATGTTCATTTAATAACGTTTGATATGTCCAGGCATCTAGGGCCAACTCATTTAATTAGTTATACTATGTGTACTTACCAACTTTGTGTGGTTTCTACTCTTTCCTGTCTGCCACTATATGATTTTTAGCAACTGTATCTCTATGGGTTAAAGATGGTTGAACAAATTAAGATTATAGAGCCTTTAGAAAATCTCAAGAAATTCTGATTTATTGCAAAAAAGTGGAATAAGTGTGTGTATATGTATCAAGACATAAAAACAAATCAGGGCAAATCAAAAGGTTTTTTCTAGGTAATAAGCTAAAATGTCTCATGTGTTTATAATTTTTACTTATTAGTTCAGAGTTTTCCTTTAAATAAAGTGTTGTTTTTCATATTTATGCAATATAAAGGTGTGTATTTTGTGCCTACAGTCGCTGGTTCCTGCGCGCTTTGAGACTCGTACGGTGACGGGACTCGTGAAGGGCCACGCCTACTCTGTGACCGCCGTGGAGGAGGTGAACAAGAAATACATATCTTTTGTAATTGAATTATCTCGGATAGTGTTTACCCCTGTGTCCTGCAGAGCTGCACACACACAGTCCCAATGCCAGGTTGTTTACATGTGATAATGTCGTCCCTTAGTGCAAGCCGTCTCAGCTAAAAGAGTCTAAGGTGCGTCTGGTGCGTCTCAGGAACCCCTGGGGACAGGTGGAGTGGAACGGACCCTGGAGCGACAAGTAACCGCCTCTCACTACATTAATAAATATATATATATATTCATTTTCAGCCTTTTGAGCTAGGAGCTGGAGTTTGATGAAGTGTCATGTCTTAAATCTTGTGCCTCACTTTAAATAAAAACTACTCTGAAGTCCTTATAAGAATTGTTCCACCTAAAACCTAAATAGAAATATCATTTATCAATAAATGTTTCCACTTTAGCCCTTATCATTACTACCAAATGCGTATTAATTTTGAGAGTTTTAACCCTTTAAATTCCAGTTTGTTTACATCCTTACTTTATGCATGTTTCCTCTCCCAGCTCTAAGGACTGGACGACGCTCTCTAAGACGGAGAAAGAGAAGCTGCAGCATCAGAGCGCAGAGGACGGAGAGTTCTGGTGAGAACAGTTTGAAAACCGTTGAAAAAAAGAAATGCAGTACATCTGAATTTGAAAGTGTAAGAGTTGTGGTTTTGAAGTGTGGACGTCTTACCTTGATTCCCATGGTGTCCCCATGTTTATTCCAGGATGTCTTTCGAGGACTTCAAGAAGAACTACACTAAGATCGAGATCTGTAACCTGACCCCGGACGCTCTGGAGGACGATAAGATCCACAAGTGGACGGTGTCGGTGAACGAGGGCCGCTGGGTGAGGGGCTGCTCGGCCGGGGGCTGCAGGAACTACCCAGGTACCCTGCTCTAAAACAGTGGTTCCCAACCTTTTTCCCCAAGAGCCCCCCCCAAATGACTCCTGTTGAAACTGGATGAATGTGAAGTATTTTGTTAAAGGAGAATGAAAGCGTAATTAAGGAGCACTATTGGAGTGACTTTGATGGTTATTGGATTCATTAGGATTCCCGCTGTATGAAGAAATTAAAGGACGACGCAAGTGGAAACAATTCACAAAGGGATTAAACTGTTTAAAACACATGCTCAAAGTAAGCTGGATTTTGCCGATGTGTTTATGTGGATTCAAAAGTCGTAAATAATCTACAAAATGGAGGAGACCGATCTGATCGGAGCAACTGTGACAAATAATCTGAAACCGGCATGGACGATGGCTATGTTTTAAAAATGTGCTTATCCAGAAAAGCCTGGTTGGGACACTTTACGGGCAGAAGAAAGATTTCTATTAAAGAAAGAATTATACATTTCTGTCTTTTTATGCCTTTAATAGCTACTAACTTCGATTTTTATTCAAATTAATTAATCAATTATTTTTTATATTTTATTGTAATGTAGAGACAAGGCTTTTAGTGACAATCATGTATTGCGTTACAATTATATGTAAACATTTTTTTTTTAGAAAAAGAAAATTATAAATATGATATTTGGCCTCAAATCATCTGAGGCCTGGCGCCCCCCCTGCAATCTTTGGCGCCCCCCAGGTTGGGAACCACTGCTCTAA
>NW_011365767.1:0-4840 GCF_000735185.1 Notothenia coriiceps | reverse complement strand
GTCCCGTCAATAGCACCGACCACACCGGGCATACCTGCATTGCCATGAAGTTGGCTTTGATCCTGTGTAGTTGTTGATTGTCCAAAGGAAACCGGATAAACTGTTGGATGATATGTGGTCTAGAGAGCGCGTTGATGGTTTGGTTTATGGCACGGCTGACTGATGGTTGCGATATTCCTAAATCGTCGGCATTGCAAAGTTGCATTTTCCCTGTTGCTAAATATCGTAGTGTTGCCAAACATTTTATTTCCGGACTAATCGGGTTATTCCTGTTAGTCGGGGATGTTATTGCATCCCGCACTAATTCCACAACAAGTTTGATACCCTCACGATTTTGCCTATATCTCTTGATCAATTCACAGTCTTCCATTGTCTCCAAAACATTTTGTCTCGCAGCCATTTTCAGATTCTTTGTGAATAGGTCTTACTGAGTTAGGAGTCCTCTCGAAGACTTTTAAACTCTCCTAAACTTAGGTGCTACTTTTAGGCCTAAAATACTTTGTGAATTGCTCTTAGTGAATAAAATTAGGAGTCCTACATTTAAGACTGACACGCCCATTATGTTTAGGAGTTTCTCCTAAATTCGCCAGTTAGGAGCTACTTTTAGCCCTAAGGTCCTTTGTGAATACGGCCCCAGGTGTATATCAGTATGTAGTGTCTCTACTTTAAAGAGTCCTCTCCTGCTGATGTTCAGGTGTATATCAGTATGTAGTGTCTCTACTTTAAAGAGTTCTCTCCTGCTGATGTTCAGGTGTATATCAGTATGTAGTGTCTCTACTGGGACATGTCTCCATGCTTTAATGTTCAAGAAGGTCTTTATTTGTCTTATACTGCCTGTGCTGCAAAACCTCTTTTCACCCTGTGTCTGAAACCAGAGCCCAGTCTGCTCTGATTGGTTAGCTGGCCGGCTCTGTTGTGATTGGTCAACAACTTAGAGATGTCCTGCCCCTTAGCCTATCACGTACAATGTGTTGGAATGCTAGCCAATAGAAGCGTGAGTGCTACATAGTGATGTTAATATGTTATGGAAGTAAACAAAGGAGTCCAATTGTTAAGACTTTTAAACACCTGAACTTTTGAAAGAACATCCATAACATTCATCCGTTTGCAACTTATATATATATATATCAATATTCCAATTAGTTGTATATAGACTATTCTGCATAGTTTCTATTATATTCTATTTTGTATTATTTACTTGTACTATCATCTGTTTTATTGAGTTGCTCTGTTGGAGGAGCCTGTGACCTAAGATCTTCATGTTTAGTTATGTCACATGACAATAAAAGCCTTGAAACCTTGGACTTGAATGGAGGGATCACACGGAGTTTAGCCTTTGCCGACCATTTAAATGCACAAAAACCAATATAACACACTATAGGAAAGGTAAAACCCCCAAAAGCCAAACCCAGCCTCTTTAATGGTGGATCTGTAGGATGTAATTATGCTGTAAACCCAGCTTTAGAGTGTGTTTCCTGTACGTTAAAGCCACGCCTGCAGAAGACAAACAGCCCGCTGTGAAATCATCGAGTGGTAAGGATGTCAATAAAGCTGCAAGGACAAATCAAGCATCACACAGCAGAGTGCTGAGATGCAGATTGCCTCCATTAGTTTCCCCTCCTGCAAATAGATTCTGACTCTGTTCAGCCCGCGTTAGAGAAGAAAAAAAACAGAAGAGGGCAGATGGAAACAGATGGAGAAATAATGTATGCTTGACTCCGTAATTACGTTACACTGCCCAATGCTGCAAAAGGCTACTACTACCCAAAGGCCTACCATAACACTACACTACTACACTTAGAAACTAATCACAATGCATAAATACAATAATATCAATAATTATATTTATTAAAAAAGTGAATATATTGCAAAGAAATACAAGACATTTTTTATTTTCTAAATATCAAAGAGGTGCTGTAAGTATAAGGAGTTCTTCAGTTGATTTTTTTTTTGAATGTTATAGTTTGCATATCTAATTTTGTAGTTTCCCCACTTGTTTTGCGCTCTTTTTGATTGATTAGGATTTAACAAGTCTGAAATAACGAAGTAAGAAGGTGCTATTTTGTTAAAGGTCCCATGTCATGCTTTTCCGGTTATTACCCGTCCCCTTGTGTGTTATGAAGGTTTTTCTGCATGTAAACGGTCTGCAGAGTCACAAACCCTCAAAGTACAGCCTGTAGCGAGTAAAACTCTAACACAGAGAAGACCTTTCTATGCTGCCCCAGAACGCCTCGTTGTAGATTTCTCATTTGCCATTGTTTGCTTCCTGGGTTCTGTGACGTGTGAACACCCAAATCAACAACAAATGACCGGATTGGCCCCAATGGACCAATCCGCAGAGCTCCTCACACACCAGGATCCCTTGGCTAACTACCAGGGAGTCCCATTAACTTGCATAGAGCTCCCTGAACGCTGGTAGTAAACGAGTTGGGATCGTGGAGAAATTCTCTCCGCAAACCCATTCTCACAGCGTTATGAACCTTTTTCTTACTCAATATCAAGCCACACTTATTGTTTTTACTTCGGCTGTGAGTGTTTGTGTGTGCTCAGGATGAGTTTCGCTTGTTCTCGCTGTATCACCGACCCGGAAACCTGGCCGCTCTTTGCAGCAGCGAGCCTCGCAACGTCCCGACCAATCAGAGCACACTGGGCTCACAAACAAGCCGTTTAGGACAGAGAGTGAATACCTGGTAAATACACATACAATACAGAGATGCTGTATGAGAAACCAATGTGATTTTGGAGAATTGCACAATTTTAATATATTCTAGTAGACCTCAACAGTGGAAATATGATCAGTAGAAATGGCCATGACATGGGACCTTTAATATTCAAAACACAAAGCACTAAACCCAACCTATGCATGTTTTAACCTGCACTCACATGTGCCCACTTATGTAGATAAGTTGAACATGTTCATACAAATTCTCAACTTTTTACTGTGATATCTTTTAATTTGTTTTCTATTTTCTATTTTATTTTTACCTTGTGTCATTCCTGTTTTCAACTCTAACGCTGTTGCTGCCATAAACGCCTGAACTTCCCCAAGGGGGTAAATAAAGTTCCATCTTATATTATCTTATCTTATGTAATGATCCCATTAATATAAAACCTGAAAACAGCAGCGTGGATCTGTCTCTCTTTCCGACTGCACTTACCTGTAACTGAGGAGACTCTGAAACTGAGAGTCAGAGGAGAAGAGGGAGACAGAGGGGGCTCAGAGCGGCTCTGAATGGGACTCCTAGCAGAGGGAGGTTGACCATGACTTGACTTGTTTAAACTGGGGAGGTAATGTGTGCCCCCCCCCTCCAAAGCCATATAAACGCAATCTGAGCGGCATCAGGTCAAGTGGCAGATTTACAGATAGAAAGCAGTGGGTTGTGCTGATACTGTGAGAGCAGGGAGATAAAGCACTTCAAACTGAATGAAGAAGGACTCTCACACGACACAAGCTAGTGTTCAAATACTTCAACTTTGTGATGATAAACATTAAAGTTTATATTATGGTATTTGGCATTTCTCAAAGTATGAACACTTGTGGTTTGATGTGTTAATTGTTGGCTTGCATTTACATTATTTCCACTGCCGGTATTTAACAACCAGTAACTTCATAACCTGCACTTTCTAAGAACCACTTCCTCCTGTGTTTTCACTCTATTTTACAGCCTGCAATGGGATCATCTATTACTTATATCATATCCATTGGGCTACTGCAGCCCAATTCTTCTCTCATCAAATCCTAATGAAGTCGGGACATTATCACAGTTTTTCTTAATTTAAAGGGGACCTATCATGCAAAATGCACTTTGTGATGTCTTTTATACATAAATATGTGTCCCCGGTGCGTCGGGGAACTCACGCAGCATCAGAAAATTCAACCCTCTCTCTTTTTTCCTCCGTACCCAAATCTTTTAAAAACGGGTGTACAACGAGCGGATCCAGATTCCATCCGCTGTGACGCCGGCGGAACCACAGAAAGTTGCTATCAGAAACAATGCCTGACGTGTTTTGGACGTAATCTCGTCTTTGTTTACATTAGCAAGCCTCACTAACACTCAGAGCTAGGGATGTCCCGATCACCTTTTTTTGCTCCCGATCCGATTCCGATCATTTGATTTTGACAATTTGCCGATACCGATTTTTCCCGATCCGATCTTTATGCAATGCATTAAGAGAAAAAAAAGAAAAAAAGCATTCAAGTTGTCCCTTAAGGTTATTTTTTTATTTAAATTGGATATTCTATCCAACATGGATATAGCTTCTTTTTTTCACAGCAGCATTGGATCAGTTCAGTTGTGCAGCATTGGATCAAAACAAAATAAAGCTTATCAGTACTCGTTAGTTTACTGCTACAATTAGACACTGCGCCCTGCCCACTCTGTTGCCAGATTTGAGAGAAATAAGCAACCAGGTCTATGAAAACAAGCCCCAAAGAAGCAACACATACATGATGTTGTGCAATTTGAAACCAAAGCTAAGGCCTCAGGATGACTTTAAGACTTGAACATGGTCATTTTTGTTCTGTAACATTGAATACATTTTTTTTTTAAAGTATTTAAAAAAATTAATTAAAAAAATCCCGATCCCCGATTTTTTTCTCCCGATTCCGATCTTTTGAAAATCACGTGATCGGCTCCGATCCCCGATCACGTGATCGGATCGGGACATCTCTAGTATATTTATTTAGACCTCTTTAACATCCCACATCTCCTGTGTGTAATGCAGCTCATGGGGACCAAAACAGCCTCACACACTCGACGTGACAGAAAAGTCCTTCCTACAAGTCAAATGAACTCCCCCTCCTCGCCTACTCGCCCACTGGTCCAGTTCTTGTTATTGT
>NW_011365766.1:0-4497 GCF_000735185.1 Notothenia coriiceps | reverse complement strand
TGTACTTTCTACTTCTTACATGTTGAACTCAAATACCTGTACTTTCTACTTCTTACATGTTGAACTCAAATACCTGTACTTTCTACTTCTTACATGTTGAACTCAAATACCTGTACTTTCTACTTCTTACATGTTGAACTCAAATACCTGTACTTTCTACTTCTCACATGTTGAACTCAAATACCTGTACTTTCTACTTCTTACATGTTGAACTCAAATACCTGTACTTTCTACTTCTCACATGTTGAACTCAAATACCTGTACTTTCTACTTCTCTCATTTTCCAAACAGGCTGGTTCCTTTAGTCTGAATGTGTGTTTGGTGGCGTGATCATTATTATTTAGAGTCATTGCGTGCCTATTGATTTGAACACGATCCGTGTATCCATCATTTCCTGGTCTTCTCTAAAGAAGAGGGACCAATGGAAACGTTGTCATGTTGCCGTTGTTCAGCATGGAAACATTCATTAGCTAACAATTACATTATTGTTCTATTAATATAAAGGTCACTCTTTAAAACAGCTGCTAGTTATGGGTACTTTTTACTGAAGTACATTTCAAAGCTACTTTACTTTGACTTGAGGAAAGAAGTTTAGTCAGTACTTCTACTTTCACCAGAGTATTTTTAAACATGAGTATCTGTACTTCTACTTGAGTAAAGGATGTGTACTTTTGGACCAGCTGCTTTCTCCCAGATGAGGTTCCCAGATCCCTCCTCAGCTCGTGACAATGCTTTCAGACGATGATGGATGATTACTGTACGTTCCCAAGCTCCATGTGCCGGGATTCATTACACCCATTGTCTCCGGCTCTGTGAGAATGGCGGGCCGATTAATAATGTTTGTGAAGAGCTCCCTTTGCATTTAACAGCTTGAATTATACATAAATTATGGACACCCACTGCCCCGAGGTCTGGGTTTCAAGAGAAATACCTCAACCAGACAATAAAATGCTCTTTTAGCGTGTGATTAATAGCCTACTCTACTCTAGACGGTTGTGGCTCAGTTTGTCGGCTTTCACAGAAAAACTACGGGCCTGATTGTCATGAACTTTGGTGGAAAGGTGCAGCGTTGGTGAAAGAAGAACCTGTAACAGTTTGCTGTAGATCTGATATACACATTTGTTTTCACATTGGGTAACATACTTCAAGTAAAAACTAATTATTTTGTATTGCCAGTGTTGGAGAAATTGCTCTTACTTGCAGTTTGGCCTCAGTTTTCAGACGATTATTTTTCTACATTTCCCCACTGACTCCTGGATTGATGGCTTTTACCACAAAAACACAACCTTTCCTTTACCTTAACCAAGTCTTTTTGGTGGCCTGCAAAATCTGAAGCTTTTACAGAACATTTAATTTCATTAGGAGAACATGTTATCTTTCCAATGTGTTGCATCTCGTGAATCAAATAAAAACAATTTACCTTCCAGTGCTTTAATGCAAGATACCAGAATAGTATTGTAACACCTGTTGCCTGTCTTCAACCCCTTGAAAACAACACTTAAATGATTGTGACATCTTGTTTTTTGTACCCTGAAGCCTCCCCTTTTTCTCTGAATCCAACATAATCCGTTGCGTTATCAGAAAGTCTGTGAAACCTGTGTTTCTCTTTCAGACTGGCAGCGTGTTACGTGGCGTTCAAGGCCTCCGGCACAAACCAGTCTCAACCATGGTGATCTGCAGTCGTCAGTAGAGCAGATCCTGGATCAGTCAGTACCAAACACACAAAGGGGGGTTGGTTTCATGTTTACAAGTACACAACAAAACAAACGCCCACCTCTACATGACGCCTGATGACTTTTAACCCACTGACTCGTCATGGGCTCAAAGATCCAATTAAATGTCTCCAAACGAGCCTGAAAGACATAATCACGTCGCAGTTTGGTAGGAAAGTTGCTTTATGGGTAGGGAGACGATCCGTCCAATGCAAGACACAAGAAATGAACTAAATAGGGAGTCACTTTCGGTAAAGATGGTTGTGTTTTTGGTTGCTTTGTCAGCTGGATTACAGAAACAAATGAAGCCCCATTTTCATTGAACTTGGTGGAAAGGTGAACCAATGGCTGATCTTATTATATTTTGGGGCAGATTGGACAACTGTAAAAAAGATCCAACAGTCTCGAAACATGCTTCAAGAACATTTTTCGCAATGCAAACAAGAAGAGGCCGAATAACCTTTTTTACACTCTTAGATACAACCTGCAAACCAGATCTTCAAACTTAGAGCCAAAATATACACGAAGTTCCTGAATACATTTGATTTTTTACAAGGAAACACCATTAAAAGCCAGCTAACGTAGTTTCCCATTCCAAAACTAGCCAAACATTGCATAAAAGGACCAAAAACCCTCAAAAATCCACCAACAGTTTGGGTTTCCTTTCAAACCTCGCTTAGAACTCACATGGGAGATAATAGGTCTGGTCTTGGACTGTTGACCATTTTAAATATCATATACAAACGTTATTGTGGAGTCTTTTCTTGAACACGGTTAAAAACAACCCAACTAAAGAACTGTATCTTCTCACAATCGCAGATATATGCAGAGATGTGGAGTAAAAAGCGATTTCTCCCCAAATTCTCCACTGTTTTCTTGAGTATTTTTCCTGTTCTTGCTTTAAATAAACTTTGAGGACATTGTTACCACATGTGTTGAGTATCTGATGGGTGTCTCCAAAAGAAAACATCATCAGCGGCTCAATTTCCTGCTAATATTCCCTGATATACCCGGTGAGATAGGGACCAGCTGGCGACCCTCGTCATGCTGCAGGTGTCTGAAATAAAAGCCCAGCGCCTCGGGTTTGAACCTCAAATCTTCGGCCTTGGAAAGTGTCGACGGCATCCAAAACTGTGAGACGTTAATCCGAGGAGGATTATCTTTTTTGACTTCATCAGCGCCAGGGTTTCGTTTGGAGAACGGCTTTCGTTTCATGCTCTTGTTTTCTCTGTGGCCGTAGATACAGACCTCCAAAAGAAACCCCAACAGACCTTTGGTCACGCAGAGTCGCCTTTCAAACCTCCCAATAACCAAATCTGAGGGAAAACAGCAGAAATCTGCGGCTCTGTTTCAGGACACTTAAACTACACAAGCATGTTGGAGAGTTCCTCACAACGTCCAAACCTCGAAAACAAGCAGCCTTTAAAATACTGGACACGGTGAAGCTCGGATAAGCATCATCCCTCGTGCTTATTCCAGCCGTGATGATGCTTCTACTGGGCTTTTCATTGGATTTTTTGCACGGTTTTCATTAATACTCACCTGAAAATGGTCATTTTGATGAAAGACTTAGTGGAAATTCATGCAGCCGATTGTTTAAATCCTTTAGACGCCACTTTCTAAATGTATTTCCCCGTAAAGTTCATAGCCTTGAGCTTAATCCTATGTCTCAGGATATTTGAACTGCTTATGCAATGTTGGAGAGTTCATGATTACATCCAATACCTCCAAAAACAAGCAGCCTTTAAAATACTGGACACGGTAAAGCTTGGATAAACATCTTTCTTTTCTTATCCTTATCTGGTGTTTTTCCAGCCGTGATGATGCTTTAACTGGGCTTTTCATTGGATTTTGAGCACCGTTTGTTAGTAATGCTCACCTTTCTATATCAATGTTTTTAATACCTAAAGTCCTACTGCATTTATTTCACTTACTTTAAAACTGGAATACTGAACAGAACTGTCTTTTATATGTAGAGATGGTCCTGTTTTGCCAACGAGGAAAGAGCCAATTTTGACTAAATACGTCCCTTTAAATCAACCCAACTTCCTTGGTATTTTGGTGCATTTTGGGGGGTTTTACATACCAACAAACCTCCTCAGCATGGAGTCAATGGGAACAGCCAATCTCGCCAATGAGGCCACCAAGAAACCTGAAGTAACTCAAGTGGAGAAAATCCTATTTGGATGTTTCCATTATGTTTTACCCTGTTTTCATGCCTGGAAATGGTGCATTATTTATTATTGATAGGAACAAACCTTGGAAAACCCAATCTCACCAACGCCTGTTTGTGTATTTACTGGTTTAGTTTTGACGGTATTTCCATTGCATTTTTTTACCAAGTTTCCATAAATAATGCCTTTTGCTTTTGGTGCATTTTTATATAGCAAATAACCTCTAATTCAAGTCAATGGGAAAACCCAATCCCAACAAAGAGGGAGAAGAGAAAAGGTATCTTACGTTTATCAACAATAAGGAAGAAAAAGGACAACCCAAGAAGAAAAGGGATCATGAGGATTGAAAACAGACTGGATTCTCCACATTTCTAGACGTTTGAGCTGCATGAAGTCTAAATATGACGTTTCGTCTTTCCTCAACACTTTTGGAGAGATTAACCCCGTCACCTGCAGTCAGGATGAAAGGAGCTCCGTCTGAACGGTTTGCTCTCCACCATAAACCAACAGATATCACCTGAGAAGAGGAGGAAGAAGCCTGGACACGCACCCCGATCATCGAGCTGTCAACAGCCCAGGGCTTATGAATGGGAACTGGACCAGAAAAGCCA
>NW_011365765.1:0-4224 GCF_000735185.1 Notothenia coriiceps | reverse complement strand
ATACTGATATACACCTGAACATCAGCAGGAGAGGACTCTTTAAAGTAGAGACACTACATACTGATATACACCTGAACATCAGCAGGAGAGGACTCTTTAAAGTAGAGACACTACATACTGATATACACCTGAACATCAGCAGGAGAGGACTCTTTAAAGTAGAGACACTACATACTGATATACACCTGAACATCAGCAGGAGAGAACTCTTTAAAGTAGAGACACTACATACTGATATACACCTGAACATCAGCAGGAGAGGACTCTTTAAAGTAGAGACACTACATACTGATATACACCTGAACATCAGCAGGAGAGGACTCTTTAAAGTAGAGACACTACATACTGATATACACCTGAACATCAGCAGGAGAGGACTCTTTAAAGTAGAGACACTACATACTGATATACACCTGAACATCAGCAGGAGAGGACTCTTTAAAGTAGAGACACTACATACTGATATACACCTGAACATCATCAGGAGAGGACTCTTTAAAGTAGAGACACTACATACTGATATACACCTGAACATCAGCAGGAGAGGACTCTTTAAAGTAGAGACACTACATACTGATATACACCTGAACATCAGCAGGAGAGGACTCTTTAAAGTAGAGACACTACATACTGATATACACCTGAACATCAGCAGGAGAGGACTCTTTAAAGTAGAGACACTACATACTGATATACACCTGAACATCAGCAGGAGAGGACTCTTTAAAGTAGAGACACTACATACTGATATACACCTGAATATCAGCAGGAGATTGTGCATTATAAGTCCACTTTTTTTAATGTACAAAAGCATATTGAACATGTCTTTAAATACCTATATTTGAATCTATCAAAGTGAAGTCTTGCTCAGATGTCTTATTGCTGTCAGATTACTGCACAGTATTCCCGTTATATTTCACTCTCTCTCTGTGCATTGAACTCCTGCATATTCAGCGAACACATTACCACACACACACACACACACACACACACACACACACACACACACACACACACACACACACACACACACACACGGGTTTCAGATGACTCCAGTGACCCGGCGGCGGCGAGATTAAAGGTCACGCCGGCGAGCGTCGAGCCTCGCATCCTGATTACCCACAACCCCCCTCTCTGACTTCCTGTGAGGTCCGGCAGGTTCATTAGCTGAGGGAATAACTGCGAGGAAAGAGAGAGCGAGGGAAGAAGATCTGAACCAATAAACGAAGCGTCCAGAGAGCAAGGGGAAGAAAAAAAACGAAGGTGAAGGCAAAGAAAAAACGTATTATTTATGCAGTCAAAAGGCCGCGGCTTGTCTGCATCTCTAATTGTTTGATTTTATAGGCGGGACGAGGCTCTTTAAACAAACACGCTCTTATGCTAATGGCGGCGCGACGGTAACCTCCTGACAGCATCTGGGCTGGGGGATTATGGGAGAGGTTTTTTTCGGGGTAAAGGGGGGGGGGTAGGGGGTTGTCTGGTAGAGCTGAATATCATTTGGATAATTAAAAATGACAGAGGAAATGGTCCACACACACACACACACACACACACACACACACACACACACACACACACACACACACAAGCGAGCCACTTTGTCTTGACAGGTGGAGGGGGAGGAAGGGGGAGGTTAGTCCTGATTGCTGTCAATCAAACGGTCCGATGGGAGGAAGGCGGATTGCCGTGAACTTTGACCTCCTCCCTGGCCGACGTGATGCTGATGTGAGAGAGAGAGAGAGAGAGGAAGAGAGTTAACAACCTTGAGAGACGGACTGAATTTCAACGTGCTCAGGGCCAAAGAGGGAAGGAGAGGGATGGAGGGAAAAGAAAGGAGAGAAGGGGAGATAAAGAGATGTAGGATTAAAAAAGGTCAGGGACATCAAAGTCAGCAGGTGTCAATATTAAAAATGTTGTTATCCAATTAAAGTGAATGTCATGTGACTCAATATCCCCCCAACAACCAACTGAAACATAACAGAAAATATGAAGATTTAAAGAATCCATATTTATTATATATTATGTTATGGTTTTATTATGAAATATTGATGTTACCGACGGATCAAGTTCAAATGTCTGAAATAATAACGATGCCTAGATTTATCCCCTGACTCTATGAAGCGTTTTAAACTCGTTGTTTGGCGATCCATCCCGTTTCCAGCTCAAATGTGAGGTTTCTTTAGCCAAGAAGATCAATATGTATTTTTTATGAGTTCATGATGTTGGGGAATAATTTGCGTAGGTATTCAACCTTTCTCCTCTCACTGTCTCTTTCCCGTGGCCTAGGTCTACGGCCTTGGGTTCTGCTGCTGTCTCTCTTAAGGAGGGGCAGCTGGGGTGCATTGTTGTTGCCAGTCTATGACCGAGCACAAGCCGCCATGAGGTAGTTTACTGTTCAGGGACGAAGGTTCCCTGGCGCACATTCTTTCCTATGGACGAGAGCTCTAGTTAGATTCAGGGTCCATAATGTTTAGTCTCACTGATGAAGAATGTTGATTATTACACTCCGGACTAGTTAAAACCTCGAGCTGCAGAAAGAGTTCTTCAGAATTGGTTTGGCAACTCGTGACACACCACCTGTCTTGTGAATTCTCCGGCCGTAACTCCAAATAAACCGTCAGTTGCCATCAAAGCTCCAGCTCCCCTCGTGTCTCTTTGAGTCCTGACTCTCCATTGCTACGGAAGTTTCCCCCAAAAGTATGACATAACATGAGAATACAAATTAGACAGATGTCATGCATACAAAAAAACATCTGCGGCTGCATATAGAAATAGAAATAATAATGTTTTATCATCAGGTATTGTTCTTCTCTTGTTAGATTTTAGTGAAGCTTTGTCTCAAGGTGACGCTAGTCTGGAAACTTTCGGGGGTCTTCCCCACATATCACTCCTCACATCTAGCACCTTTATTTAAAGTTGTGGAGGGTGTGTAAATATACAAGGTTGCTCTCATATTAAATGTGCGTCTAAATGTGTCCTCTATGCGTTCTTTTAACCCAGGACCCTACAAATTACAGACCCCCGTAACTACTCATTTGTGCAGAAACGTCCCTGATTGGAATAAAAACACACGGCGTGGCGTTTTGGACTTTCAACTTCGTGTTTCAACACATTTGTTTCCTCTTACGTCTGAGACACAACAGCTCGTTTTTGTCATTACCTGAGGCAGTTTGGACCCTTAGAGGGGGCACTTTACGTCTGAAGAAGCTCTTCACTGTCACGTGAAATCACACACAACATGAAGAGGGTGTGTTTTAGTGTCTTTTTTGTTGAATTCCTTGCAGTTAAATTGACATGTAAGAGGCTGCTCTTAGAGGAAGTAGGTGACAGGATTTGAGTTAGATTTCAGCCCAAGGTAATGATTAGAACCCAAAATGAGCATCCAGCTTTCTGTGTCGGGGACAAACGTACAATTTGTAGAGCCTCCGAGTCACGGCATGATTACTGATCGGGGATATTTGGCAGAGGACCAAGGGCTCCACAGGTTTGGGGGCCCTGGAGGAGAGGCTAGTATT
This sequence comes from Notothenia coriiceps, assembly GCF_000735185.1. Classification (NCBI taxonomy): domain Eukaryota; kingdom Metazoa; phylum Chordata; class Actinopteri; order Perciformes; family Nototheniidae; genus Notothenia; species Notothenia coriiceps. The sequence continues at coordinate 709 of NW_011365765.1, read as the reverse complement.
TCTTGTTGGGAAGTCACAGAAGGGACAAAAAGAGCCGCAAAACTACCACAGAGATATAGGACTCAAAATGTCTGAAAACATGCATCTTAAGAGACACAAAATTACTAAATAAAAACGCAAAAAGGCCACAAAAGGTGAGAATCTCCTCAGAAATATGCAAAACAACCAAAAAGAGACACAAAAAAGCCAACTAGGAGACACAATACACGGCAAAGAGACACAAGAGGACTACACAAGAGGGACTACACAGAGGGACTAACAGAGCGAAACACAGGCCAAAATCAACCAGAGACAAAAATAATCTAAAAGAGACACAAAAATCACCACCAACAATCAAAGAGAGGCACAGAGAGAGACGCAAATGTCCACCAAAATATGTAAATAAACCAAAAAAAGAGACACAAAACAAGCCAGGAGACACAAATGTTGGCGCATTTCCACTACAGCGCGGTTTAAAGGCCCGTTTTTAGTTGCGTTTCCACTTGGGGTAGTTCCGGCTAGCGGGTACTTTTTCACAGTTTTTTGGCTCTCTAAAATCGAGGTCAACAACCGGGCTGAGTATGCTAAACTAGTGAGAGAATCGCTGGCTAGGGGGCTACAACTAAAACCAAATGAACATATTTGACCGTGATTTAATTGTAATACACGTTTCTAAATGATGCCGAAGTAACAACATACTGATACCGGATAGTAAAAACCATGAATTAAT
>NW_011365764.1:0-1854 GCF_000735185.1 Notothenia coriiceps | reverse complement strand
TGAATTGTGCCACGAATTACACATATGATGTTTGTCAATTTAAAAGATAATTTTGCAAGTCAACATTTTTTAAATGTGTCGTAAAACTGTGAAGTAACACTTTGTTTTGTGTGAAACCGCTCAATGAACTACATCTCCCATCTCGCACCACACACCCAGACGGCCGTCACGTTGGCACATTTCACTTCTTTCTTTCAGAATGAGGCGGAAAGTATTAAAAGAGGTGAAAATCACTCCAAGTCTGGGCATGTTGAGAGCTGTACACACACACAAGGGGAGTTAGTCGGTTCCGTAAGAGCCAGCATGCGGGACCGGGATTCTGGGATTTGTAGTCTTTCTCGTCGCGTATTTTTCATAGTCTTATATTTCAACAGTTTTACGACAAACTGACTTTTTTGACATGGAAATAATTTTTTAAATCGACAAACATCATATGTGTAATTCGTGGCACAATTCAAACGGGATCAAAAGACAATCTTTCTCTCTCCATTGACTTCAATACCATGGGTTGGAAGTAGAAGGGCGGGACTTCGCCTCTCTATACATTCTGACATGGCTGTGATTGGTGGTGATCTGCATCCTGTCTCTGATGTCTGACTTCCTGTCCTGTGTGTCCCTGCAGCCTCCACCAGCCTGCTGTCGGCTCTGTACAGCTTCCTGCGTAGCGTCGTCACCGTCGCTCTGCTCTACGGCTTCTGCTACGGAGCTCTGAAGGTGAGGACAACGCCGACTCAGCATCTACATCTCATCAGGATCAATGTAGATGGATAGATAGCACCTGACTGGATTTCTGTCCTCGGTCTCGAGTGAATTTACTTTAAAACTGTCCCTGAAGCTAGTAAGAAGTACCAAAGTGAGACACAGCAAAGGTCCCTAAGCGTTAATACTTTATTCATGTTGGAGAAACTGTTGCTAACATTCTTGGCACATTTTAGATGACTCATATTTGCTTGTTATCATTAGTTTATAATGAACACATTGCAGATCTCCTAATAAAAAAACAATGATATATTATAAAATGTGCTATATAAATTGAAGTGTATTATTAATGTTATAAATAATCCTGCGGTGACGAACTTTGTTTCCTGTCTATTGTACTGTAGGGCGCAATCATGCATTTGTGAAGTCCCTCATGCATTGTAGTTTATTATGAACTTTATTAAACCTCTCTGTGTTCTCTGTGTTCTCTGCGTCAGGAGTCCTGGGAGCCTCATCACATCCCCGTGTTGTTCTCCGTGTTCTGCGGCCTCCTCGTCGCCGTGTCCTACCATCTGAGCCGGCAGAGCGGAGACCCTTCTGTCCTCATGTGAGACCACCACAGCAACACACACCTCATCAAAGAAGTTACCTGTAGTATCTGAGCTGAGGACACTTCTCAGAGGAATACAAATCAAAGACACGTTCGAATATTTGCCCTAATTTGTGTTTTGGCACATGGGTAGGAAAAATCAGATCATCAAAAAGATTAGCCCGTTAAGAAATCCACATTAATCCAAAATGTGCTACTTCTCTACTCATTGATGTCATATCTGATTATCTCTGGAGGGGATTTGTAATTGTATGAATCTTTCTCACAAGGCCTGTAGTGTTAGCCGTGATTACACATTCCCTCTGACAGAAACCCCCTCAGGCATACTTGTCAACCCTCCCGATTTTTGCGGGAGACTCCCGATTTCTTTGCCCTCTCCCGGTTTCCTCCCGGGGTCATATTTCTCCTGCATTTCTCCCGATTTCTGACAAAATCAGATTTACACACGACTGTTTCCACTCTGTGTTTGGTTTCCATGGTAACACGTCTCTTTAGTAGCGCGCGCAACTCAAAGTCTGAGAGGGTGAGGCAGATATTCACAGAAA
>NW_011365763.1:0-2809 GCF_000735185.1 Notothenia coriiceps | reverse complement strand
CACAGAAATGTTATTTCATTTTTACAAGTGGCATGTTTGTATTGAACAGGTTATTAAACAGTGGAATAAAACTATTTTAAACTATTGGAAAGCACGGACAATGTGTGTGTATTGAGATTAACCATTAAGATGACATACACATGAAGTCATGAACACTAACCCAGACATTAGTTGTCTTACTTGAACCTAAAACACTTGTAGCCAGTCTCTGCATTCCCCTTATTCCACAATAAGGGGAATGTCAACACAGACACCTGTCAGCCCGCACTCTGCTCTTCCTCAGCACCACTCCCCCTCCCTCCCGCTGAAATTATGAATGAAAAGCGTAGTAATCATAGATAACACGGCAGGGTCCGTGACAGTTTGTTTTCATCTGATTTCAAATAAACAAAGTCTTGCTTTTAAGAATATTAAACTTGTTTCGCCAAATTCAGATGATAAAAACAACTTTTAAGCTTGTAGGCATAATTACAAGAGGCAACTTAACGTCACAACAGGCATAACAACAGCCGGTGTTTCTTGTGAGGGTTTCCCCGGGAAATAAACACAATACACACAAATGCGTCACCGATTATTTCGCGGTATTTGAAATCATGTACGCAGCTCGCGACGTAATTAGGAGTCTAGTGGATGGGATCAGTACTACAAGTAAAAAAATATATATATATATTTTTTTTTTTATTAATTACGTTGTTTATAAATTAATCTGAGGGCCGCAAAAAGAGGAGGTGGGGACCGCATGCGGCCCGTGGGCCGCCATTTGCCCATCCCTGGGCTAACCATTTGCAAATCTAATCAATTAGATATTTGCGGAGCAGAGCGAGCCATACGCATAATTGAACATCTGGATAAGTAAACACAACCAATCACATGATTGGCAGCTAATCATCTCATATGCCAAAACATCCAGTTGACAGATGTAATTTTACGGATTTTTATGACATATTTGTTACCTCTTGTTTCAGTGAGGCAATCTGTATATGCATGATATTCATGTTTCTACATTTCTGAACCTTTTTTCCCTTTCCAAATTACTTTATGTACGCTTTTTGTACAGCAATACAATAGGAAATTGTATTTAATTGGAAAGATTTGGAGACAAAAGCCTATGTTTCCTGCTTGATCAGCCATGGCAATGCCCTGAAATCAGAAATACCAAGAACACCTTCCTTTTGAAATGTGCTGTTTAGCAGTCATCGATAGGCATTTCATTGCAAAATGTTACTGTTAAGTCCCAATGCAGGAGGCAAGGCCTTTTTTATTTTGCAAGGTGGAAAGCAAAGTGGAACAGAGTGGATTGGTGAATAGGGAGCAGCGAGTACCGTTTTTATGTGAGAGATAAGAGCTTGCGTTCTGTGACAGAATTAAAACTGATGTAATTTATTAATCTAATCTAACCTGAACCACATACTTTGCTAATATGAGTTTATGTAATGTATGTTTAGTCGCCTGACCTTGATTGTAACTCATTTGCCAAAACTACATTATTTTCTTAACTTGAAATATACCTGTAGGTTGCTATAACTGCCATGAGTTTACATTGGATGGCAAAACATCTGAACAACATAATCTCGCGCCTAAAATACAAGCTACTAACAGCAGGTTTTAGCCAATGCATTTGCAGGAAGCAGCTACTACAATGTTTGCAAAAGATACCAGTTGTATAGAAGTCTATGAGAAAATGATCCTACTTCTCACTTGAGATATTACCTCAGTAAACATTTTAATATCTTTATGTTCTAAAGGGTGAGTTTCAATTCGTCTTCAATACAGGAATTTCATTTTGTAAATTACTGATCCATTTAGAGGAAAATAGACAATTAAGCAGGTCGTGCAGTCAGGGGCGCCGTAAGGGGGTGAAAAGTTAGGACGATTCTAAGGGCCCGTGACTGACGGGGGCCCCGAAATGTTTAGAACATTAAGAAAAAAAATGTAAGTAACCTTTCATCAATCCTCAATAATTAACATTAATAGAACGTTATATTGATAAAGTACTCACTAAACGTACGATTCATTTAACTTATTTTCTTCCAAAAGTTAATTATCCAAAGCCTCTATACACCCCCTTCTATTTACATGTAATGGTTTGGTCCTGCCTCCAAACGCGGTGCGTGCGGCACCGGCACTTGCAGAGTGAAAGCATGTGAGAAGAGAAGGGAGGAAAATGTCATTTCTCGGATGAGAATAGGTCACACAGGTCTCAATCATACATTAAGGGTAATAGGAAAGCATCCAACCGGAAAGTGTACACACTGTAGTAGCCAGCCAGAAACGGTTGAACATGTTTTGCTGCATTGCAGGAAATATAGTATTCAGAGAAATGTGCTTTTCCAAACACTGAAGAAAGCAAAATACATTGACTTTTCGCTATCAGGGCTGTTAGGGAAAACATCAGGCAATATGTATTGTGAGCTTATTACGTTTCTTAGAGAAATTGATAAATTTAAAATAATCTAGAGTTTTGGTTTTATTTATTTTGTTGTTTTTTGTTTGTTTTATTTTGTTTATTGTTTTCTGCATAGTCTCTTGTCCATACTCCAGTCCAGTTGGTGGCGGTAATGCACCTAAAATTTGGTTTGCCAACCGCCAATAAACACTAAAGAAGAAGAAGAAGAAGAAGCATGTGAGGAGGGACGCTAGTACTTAGCCTACGTACGTGTGTTGTACCATGTCTCAACGACTCAAAAAGTCAGGCTCTAAGAAATGAAGAGAACGGAGAGAAAGACAAGAGAGAGGGACTAAAGGGCGACAGTATGTCACCCAGTTTTTCAAAAGAAAAGGTGTGGTCCATGAGTGGTGGAAATTAGTC
>NW_011365762.1:0-4346 GCF_000735185.1 Notothenia coriiceps | reverse complement strand
TGTGGTATAAAAATAGACAATGGCTAGAATATTCATGTGAAAATAGTACCATATTTTGACATGCCTGTAGAAATGTTGGGTCAAAAATAATGCATACAATAGCACAGGCCTTCACCACGAATGGCTACAAAAATATCTCATATCCCAAGCTTATTATCAACGAGCTGATGTTGCAGCTGAAATGTTCTCCAGGGCACAAAGTCAACCTCACATGATGATGTGATACCAGTTTTCAAGCACAGTAAATATTCTCTTCCCAGCGTATATGATGGGACCAAGGTGATGATGTAGTAGGCTACATGGTTTTAATAATACTTTTGCCTTTCAATGTTTGCCATTTCAAACCATGAGCATGGTTTAAATAATATTTGCCTTGATTTACAATATGTTAACCTTCATTATAGTCCTTGATAGCGGTCTGTACTGCTGTATTAACAACGTGTCACATGTTAAGAATTTACAATCAGAATCGAGTATTCAACTAAGCCGTGTAATACAAGTTGTTAGTAGCCTTAAGGGCCTACACAGTTGTTATGCTATACCACATTGCCCTTCACTGGATGCATAATGAGCTGCACTAAACTACATTTTAGCATTTAAAATACCTAGCTATTCTTTTGCGGTTATTTTGGTGAAAGTAACTAAAAAGTAACTAAAGTAGTGTAACTCATTACATTTCAGAGACAGTAATATTGTAATGTAACTTATTACTTTCAAAAGAGAGTAATAAGTAATATGTAATATATTACATTTTGGAAGTAACTTGCCCAACACTGACAGCCGGCCACAGCTCCCGGAGGACGCGTTAACGACCCGTAGCTCCGACTGTCAGCTCAACCCAATTGAGATGCTGTGGCATGACCTCAAGAGAGCAATTCACACCAGACATCCCAAGAATATTGCTGAACTGAAACAGTTTTGTAAAGAGGAATGGTCCAAAATTCCTCCTGACCGTTGTGCAGGTCTGATATGCAACTATAGGAAACGTTTGGTTGAGGTTATTGCTGCCAAAGGAGGGTCAACCAGTTATTAAATCCAAGGGTTCACATACTTTTTCCAATAAAAACATAAAAACATATAATTGTTTGTGTGGTTTTAGCTTAAGCAGACTGCGTTTGTCTATTGTTGTGACTTAGATGAAGATCAGAACACATTTTATGACCAATTTATGCAGAAATCCAGGTAGTTCCAAAGGGTTCACATACTTTTTCTTGCAACTGTATACAGTGCTTAAAACACCGCCTCTGGCGGTCAGTAGGGACGAAATAGAACCAGCAAACAGAGACAGACAAACTAAAACACAGACAGATGCACACACTACATACATTTTGCCACCAACAAAACTACACAACTCGTAACGGAGGTCTATGGCCCCAAAGATCACCTCTGTTACAGTTCCTTATACAGGGAACCAGGGTAGGTTTGCTGGCTCTGCTTGTAACATAAGGAAAACAGTCCCACACAGGAGTTGCCCAAAACAATTATTTATTTAACCCAACACAGTGGCTACAACCAACAATAAAACACACAGAGGAGCAGTGTCTTGGTGCACCGAGCAGGGTAGCAGAGAGAGCGAGGGCCTGTTCTGCAGCCCTCTTAAATAGTGGAACCAGGTGCCACAGGTGGGTCTCATCACTGCTGATTAGAAGGAAAACCCAGGATACAACAGCACCACATGGTGGACAACCACAGGGTTGTCACAGCACACTTTTGCACATTTCTTATAGCATAATTTATTTTAGATTCTAACCGTCAACAAAATATCTACGCTATAATTAAAAACATTTTAATGTGGGGTTTTCTCAAATTTGGTGATTCATGATTCCCGTCATATTTTTTAATTGGTAAAAAAAGCCCCAACATAATATACATTAACTGTGTGAAAGGACATTAATGGGTACATGACCCAACCAACCCTGCTCACATTTTAGCCAACCTTTTAAGGAAATTGTGTTATTCTGCTGCCAATACTCATCACACACTTTCAAATCTGATGTCAAAACATATTTAACTCTTCTATCTATTTATTATGTCTCTACCGAACAAAGTTGTATAATACGTTCAGTGAAAATACCACTTTTTTTTACCAAACAACTAAAAAAGTTGGTGACTTTGTTAAGGTTTAAAAATAGTAGATGGGTGCAGGTGAACAACACAAAAATGTTGATGTTCCATTTTTGCTTCTGTGACCTTTACCGAACCAGAAAATAGCTGTGTGCCAACCAACCCTGGTCTCCCCTACTTGACATTTAAAGTGTTTTTAGCAAACCATTAGCATGTAAACATCAGCGGCAGCACGGTCTGTGTGCACGTCGAGGCATCAGCGAAATGCCTTCAAGTGCTCTTAGCATCCAGCTGCTGCTGTCAGAGTTTTTTAAAGCGCTCAGATTAGAAAGAGTCCTGCATGTTTCACGACTCTGGGATCCAGTGTGGGCCAGTTTTTTGAGAAGCTGTTTGTTACCCGGGGTTACAGCTTCCCCAGGCTGCACTACTCCTCTCTACCAAACAAACGTCCATACAGCGTCCCAGAGGGTTGCCCAGAGTAGAGCATCTTTCCTCTCTGCCCACAGCCACCCACATCTCTTTTTCACTGCCTTTCTCTCTCTGTCTCAATCACTCGGCCCTCACTCCCCTCTCTGCTGCTTATGGAAATGGCTGACATTCGCTCGGCTTCAATCAGATGTCAAGGGCATTAAGAGTCTGAGATTGAAAAATAATCCATTATATTCAACATATGTGGCACTTTTGCTGTTCATTGTATTGTGAACGCATCATCTGGTGCCGCACTTGTGACTTTGTTTTGTATCTGTGTTTGTGTTTATGTGAATGTGGGGGCCATGAAGCTTTCTAATTTCCCCTCCTCGACTCCTCGGTTGCAGTCGAATAGTCCCAAAACCAGCTCCTATCGTCCTATTGTCTATTCCTTGACCTCTGAATGAAACGTCATGGGGTTAAGGGATAGTGGATAGGAGAATTCAAAAGGATTTAGGAGAAGAGACTGCGTTGCTTTGAGAATCCGACTGCACTTTCACTCTCCAACGTGTTTATGATGCGCCAGTAGACGTCATAAATGTGCGTCTGCTGCTGTGGGGAAACTATGGGAACTACAGTTTTCTATACAGCGGACTACATGGATGTATAATAAGAACAACAGAATACTGTAAACTCATCTAGAGACTCTGCACCGTGCTCTGATGGTGTTGTGTTATGCTTTATGAACGTGGACAACAGGGGAACATATTCTTCATGACCAAAGTTGGAATTTAATTTAAAAAAAATTTTTTTTAAATGTAACCTTTATTTAACCAGATAAAAGCATTGAGATACAATCTAATTTTCAATGCTGACCTGGCCAAGAAGGCAGCAACGTTACACACAACACATAACACAAACATATAAAATACAGAGAACATAACTAAGAAAACAAAAAGACGAAAAAGCAGTCACGACATTGTGCACATTAGGGACAGTAAGAAAGGTACACTACTTATTACTGCAAGAGCAGCTGGTGGTAAGGACTCCAGACAACTTCAATTTAAAACATGCTATTGAGACAAGTGCCGTCAGTTTGAGGCTTGATTGAAGGTCATTCCAAGACCAAGGACCATAATAAAAAAGACTCCTTTTTCCAGCCTCAGACAGGTGCCTGGAACCGTATCCAGGCACTGGTTCTGAGGTTGTGAGAGTCACAAACTGGGGCAAATCTGGCACATATGTACAGTGGAAGCTTACCTAAAATGGCTTTATACATTAATAAAAACCAATGCTGCATCCTACGCATAGTAAGTGAGGACCATCCAGTTAGGCTATTCAGTTTGCAATGATGAGTCCTAAAGGGTGCATTTGATAACGCAGTGCAGCATGGTAGAGTAGGTCAAGTTTGGCCAAAACAGTGGGACAGGCAAATCTATAAATGGTATCACCGTAGTCCAGCTGGGACAGGAATAAGCCAGAGACCAACCTTTTACAGGATGAAGTTGAAAAACAACATTTAAGTCTGAAAAGGAAGCCAAGAGTAAATGTAAATGTTTTAGTTAGAACTTCAATGTGGTGTTTGAAGTTCAGATTACTGTCCAACCAAAAGCCCAGATATTTGTAGGTATGGACAAACTCAACAGAGACTCCATCGAGGGTGTCAATGGAGAGGCAAGAGGACGCTGACTTGGGAGAAAAAAGCATTGCTTTGGTTTTCTTACTGTTCAAAAGCAGTTTGGAATAAAGAAGCGCATGCTGCAGCGTGATGACATAAGATTTTAAATTGGAAACAGCCATATCCAGAGAAGAAGCACATGAGAATACAATAGTGTAATCAGCATATATATGATAGGTAGAAAATTGCATCTGAT
>NW_011365761.1:0-3161 GCF_000735185.1 Notothenia coriiceps | reverse complement strand
GAGGAAGAGGAAGAGGAGGAAGAGGAGGAGTTAGTGGAGTCACTGCAGGCTGTCGTTCCAGAGCCTCATGGAGAGGGTTAGTCATGTGAAGGAAACTGGTTGAATGCATTTGGATGAAGCTGAGAGCTTGTGATGGGATAAAGAGAAGCACCTGTATGACGGCGCGGGGGCTCTGGGAGAAGAACCAGAGAGGAAGTCCGAACAGACTGAGCAGCGCCGTCTTGGTCTCGTAGGTCTGAGAGCATCTGGAGCTGAGGATGCTGCCCCCTGCAGGGCGGAGGAGGAACAACACCGTTAGAACACCACAGTCAGAACAACACCGTCAGAACAACACAACACCGTCAGAACAACACCGTCAGAACAACACAACACCGTCAGAAGAACACCGTCAGAACAAGACCATCAGAACAAGACCATCAGAAGAACACCGTCAGAACAACACCGTCAGAACAACACCGTCAGAACAACACCGTCAGAACAAGATTCAAGGCTTTTAGTGTAGTTATGTCAATGAAAGTCTGAGGTCCCAGGCTCCTCCAACAGAGCAACACTGATCAAAGTGCAAGTCAAAACAAATAGAATAGAAATAGTGCAGAATAGTTTCTATACAAGTCATTGGAATACTGATATACGAGTAGCAGCCAGATGAATGTTCTGGATGCTCTCCACAGAGTTCAGGTGTTTAACAGTCTGATGGCCTGTGGGATGAAACTGAGTCTGGTGCTTTTAGTCCTGGTACCCGTCAGCTGCTGGTTACATCCCATTAAACAGAGTATTATGTAACATTATGAAACACACCTCCGGACTCCAGGGCGTAGTCTGCACGGCCGGTTCGATCCTGAGAGAAGATCCTCAGCGCGTCCTGCACCATCTCACGCACCTCCTGCAGGAGAACAACACCCTCACTGTTATATCTTTATTTATATATGGGGAGGGAGGCTGTGGCGTAGTGGACTCGTACGTTGGTGTTCGGAAACTCGTTAAATGCATTTGGATAAACCTGAGAGTTAACGCGTGAAAACCACTAAACTAAAACCTCGTTTTTAGAGTCATTTGTATTTTTTCGAGTAAATGTGAGTTTTTTTACTCAGAAATACTTCTAGAAAGAGCAAAAACTCACCAATATTTTTCTAATTTGAGCTCCATTTGAATCTGTTTCTCACCTCCTTAGTGACGGTGGTTTCCCCCCCCGTGGTCCCTGCTTGGTTCAGTCCGTCCTCTCTGAGTTGCTCTCTGCTGATGTTCTGCAGGTCTCTGATGTCCTGCAGGACTCTGGTCTCCAAAGAGGACAGCGACCCCTGCAGGTCGGCCTGGCTCACATAGTGCTGCTGCAGCCACTGAAGGAGGGGCTGCGGGGGGGCAGAGTCATCTCCTGAAGCCCCGCCCCCTACAGTCAGCTGGTTCCCGTACAGAAGGACCCGGACCTCCTCCCGGACCTGAGCGGAGACCAACTCTGAAACCTGACGGAGGAAGATTACACCTCACTATATTGGAAATCATTTAAAAGTATCTGGCTTTGAATTTCACACATTTCCTGCTGCTGTTTGACATTAACAGATAAAATGAGGTTAAAAAGTACCTGGAGTTTGATATAAACTACAATTTATAGGTAGACGAGTAGCCCAGATGTTATAAGGGTAGCTTAAATAAGATTAAAAGTAGTCTCTACATGGTAACAATTCCCTAAATTTGATTGAAGAAATCGTACATATTACAATTTCTTCTTAAGAAATCGTAATATGATAAGTGGCTTTAAGATATAAAGTAACTGAAATGTAATTATTGTAGCCTAAATATGATTATAGGTTGCATTAATTAGCTTAAATGTAGTTTGATTTTTTTTTAAAGTGCTGTAATATTATTAAAAATATATGAGTGTAACACCTGGTGCACTTCGGGGCGAAAAGTACGGCCCCGCCCACTTTTGGAGAAAAACAACGCTATCATTTGAACGGCGGTCGATACACATTCTGAAGTTTTTACCAATCCGATCAGAATGATTTGAAAACCGTGGATCTTCAAAGAGCCCGATTACGATGGCCAGACAGGCAAACAATGACATTAAACCATTTGAAATCGACTATCGCTCTCGATATATGGTTACTGCTATATTTAACCATATATCGAGCCCGATCGTCGATTTCCAATAGGGTTAGGGTTAGGATTTTATTTTGAAGCAGCTTCAGGAACAGAGAGGTCAGGTTCGTCGGACCTCTCACCGTCTGCTGGATGTTCTCCAGGTGTTCTTGGTTCTCCAGGTGTTCTTGGTTCTCCAGGTGTTCTTGGTTCTCCTGACGCTCCGACAGATCCTCCACCTGCTTCCTAACCTCCTGCAGAGCCTCCTGCAGCCGCGTCACCTCCGACAGCAATGCATCATGGGAGTGACGGTCCACCCCCCCACTGCAGGAAGACACAGTTAAAGTGAGAGCGTAACTTTTAGAAAAATAATCACTGGTCCCCGGCTTGAGCTTGAATCTCAGGATCCATGTATCTGTGATCCTCTCCAGAATGGAAGTAGTCATCACATACAGAGCATCAACTAGTTCCTGAACAGTGTCCTTCACATGCTGATATCCAAGAGAGGGAGTTCCACAGTCACAAGATGGAGGAATAGAAAGCAGTATTCAATGTTTACTTCAGATTAGCTCCACGTCAGAAATGAGCATGCTTGTCATATGTCTCTCTCCATAGAGGCTGAATCATCATGTTAATCACATAGCTATCATATGCCTCAAACAGTCCTGATGCTCTTCTAGGTAATCACACATCCTGTCATGTTCTCAGCTACAGTTGGGATACCTTTGTTAGCATGTTGACTCATGTTGGAGGAGGACATTCACAACAGTAACGTATTCAATAAAGAAGGGAGAGGAAGGAGACGTTATGTTCTCCTGTTGGTGTTAAATATGGAACAAACTACAGCTGACTGAAATGGAGATGAGGAGGGAGAGGATGAAGGTTACCTGAGAGAAACAGGAAGTGTTGTTGATGAAGGAGAACCAGCAGCAGCTTCCTGTCTGCACTGCAGCTCCTGAGAGGAGAAATACAAAATAAATAAACTTCCGTTAAGAGTAATATGATTAAAGGTCACCGATCAGGCTATTTTTAGGCAATAGCACAGATACAGTGGGGCAAAAAAGTATTTAGTCAGCAACCTATTG
>NW_011365760.1:0-1574 GCF_000735185.1 Notothenia coriiceps | reverse complement strand
CATTGGTTTTATTATGAAAACGTCGAGACCGGAAATACTGTTTTCAACCCGTAACTTTACATGGAGGCTGCCGCATACCTCAAATCATCTTCGTAATATCTATCAAACTATAGATCCTACATATCGACTGGACGTGGATTCTGAAAGTACAATATACACTTCTCGCTACAAATCGAGTCGTAAGTGGGCAAACTTACAAAATCTGCTTTCCTCCACTGTATGTAAGTACAGTCCAGTTGCAGCAGCATTTGGTTTCATTCTCGTTTCTTTGGCGTGACCCTGCAGTGAAACTAATGAACCCACTGCTCCGCGTCCGGACTGATAATCACTCTGAGCGTTAATCAGATGCCTCACTTCATTAAAACCCTCTGACGTTGTCCTGCTTCTTGCTCACACACTCTGCAGGACACACACTCTCTGGAGCCTCAAACTGTGAGTCAGAGCCAAATCAACCTCAGGCCTCACAGCGTTACACACACTTCTCACCAGCTTGTAATGAGTGGAATAAAAAGGGATTAATGTGCAGCAAGCTGGTCAACGACGCTAAGACAAATATAGTCCCATCCACAGCGTACAACTCTCAGCGCAACGTCAAATAACGGCAGCACTGATCGAGGTTTTCTGAAACTGTTCGAGTCTGTCTGTTCACATTTTCTTTTCCATTAACTAGTCTTTAAACACTGCCAGAGCCCATACTGAGTTCCGGTTAAGGTGCGTTTACACCGAGCACTTTACCCGTGCAGGATGGGAAGCTTCATTCAAACAAGGCGAGGAGGCGGGGCTTATCTCCATGTAGATACTATGGTAGATACCAACAACAACAACAACAACAACAACAAGGCAAGTTTATTTATATAAAGCATCTTTCAAACTGCTTTACAAAAACAAAATACATTAAGAGCATTAAGAAATAGAACAGCCAGAACACATAATAAAGTGACATTTAAAAACAGTCATTAAAAAGCAAAGATAATAAAATAATCACAAAACATGAATAACGCAGGTATCAAATCCTCCAGAGACCGTTTTACCTTCCCCAGAAATGTCCCTTTGTTTTTTAGACGCCCTGATCGTTGGATATTTGAACCTAAGTTCAGGGAATCTGAAGAGAATGAACACACTGATACCGGTTAGTAAAGTGTGCTTACAAGACGGCAGGCGATACACTTTTAAAATGTGTTCTGAATGGAGATGGGATCGATCATGCTAAGCTAACGTGTAGCTTCTCCATCTTCACTCCCAACAACGTCCTACAGACAGAAATAAAGCAGCGAATGCATTCAGTCGTGGTTTGTATATTTATTACCAAGTTTCTCCAGTTTCTGAACGAATACATTTGCGTCAATCAGCTTATTTGCATTAACTTTAAATGTTAGCGTGACGGGCAAAAAACTTTGCATTGCTTTAAGTTTTCACTTCCTGTCTGTCTTCTTCTGCTGATCCCTTTTAGAGTTTAAAACACGTGCAGTTAAAGGTAGGGTAGGTAAGAATGGAGAAACCAATTTTAGCCCCTCCTCCAACACACACGAACGCGCACATGACCAATGAGGGTCAAGAGATAAGTTTGTGCACAG
>NW_011365759.1:0-1358 GCF_000735185.1 Notothenia coriiceps | reverse complement strand
ATTCTGAGAAAAAAGTTAAAAAAAAGTGGAATTCTGAGAAAAAGGTCAAAAAAAGTCGAATTGTGAGAAAAAAGTAAAATAAAAAAATAAGTTTAAATCTAAGACAAAAGTCAAATTCTGGAGAAAAAAAAGTCGAATTGTGAGAAAACAGTGAAACTGACGAAAAAGTCAAAAAAGTCGAATTTTAAGAAAAAGGTAAATATTGTGAGAAAAAAGTCAAAAAAGTTGAATTTTGAGAAAAAAAGTATTAAAAAAGGTGAATTCAGAGATCACCAGGAGCTCCATTTACAGCCCAGAAGTCATTCTGTAATTTTCTCTCTGGTTTAGAGGACGCTCATTTTATTTAATTTCCCACACTGCAGTTATTTTGCATGTTTCAGGACCAGAGTGACTCACTGTGTTTGATGCCTCCTCCTCCCAGACCAGCTGAGTATCCAGTGGAGAAACTTCCTCCTCCTGCTGCTCCTGCTCCTGCTGCTCCTCCACCACCACCACCACCTCCTCCTCCTCCTCCTCCTCCTCCTCCATAGTTGTAGGTAGTGAAGCCCTGGAAGTAACCTGCAGGATAAATCAAACGCACCCAAAACATCAGCTGACGGCCTCAAGAAGTCAAGACAAAACAAAAGTGAGTTGTGAGGGTTTTTTATGTTAATATTTCATTGTCATAGAAACCACTAGCTGTGCCACTGAGATGGTAACGTGTCAATCTGTGGATATGTCCCACACATTTAACCCTTTAGTCCCAGAATGACCACAAGTTTAATTTCATATTATCTAACACTCACGGATAATGCTCCCCCTTTCTCCACATACATTTGTATGTTTTTTCTCATGAATTAAGAAATGCAATATTTCCTCGTAATCTCACATAATATTGTTTAATTTAAAGGGGACCGATCATGCAAACTCCACTTCTTCATGTCTCAACATGTGTCCCCTCTTCTCCATGTCTCTTCTACATCAACATGTGTCCCCTCTTCTTCATGTCTCTTCTACATCAACATAAGTCCCCTCTTCTTCATGTCTCTTCTACATCAACATGTGTCCCCTCTTCTCCATGTCTCTTCTACATCAACATGTGTCCCCTCTTCTTCATGTCTCTTCTACATCAACATGTGTCCCCTCTTCTCCATGTCTCTTCTACATCAACATGTGTCCCCTCTTCTTCATGTCTCTTCTACATCAACATGTGTCCCCTCTTCTTCATGTCTCTTCTACATCAACATGTGTCCCCTCTTCTTCATGTCTCTTCTACATCAACATGTGTCCCCTCTTCTTCATGTCTCTTCTACATCAACATGTGTCCCCTCTTCTCCATGTCTCTTCTACATCAACATGTGTCCCCTCTTCTTCATGTC
>NW_011365758.1:0-1070 GCF_000735185.1 Notothenia coriiceps | reverse complement strand
GTGTGTGAGATTAAAATAGCCCAATTGGCTTTTACAATAAATAAACATTGAATGTGTTTAATTGAATAGTAAAGGGGTTTAACGTTAGTGGCAGGTTGTGTGTGAGAGAGAATAAATAAGACAGCCCAATATTTAAAAAAATTGTTATTCTTTTCCCCCGCATATTTAGCAACTTTCCGCATATTTCACAACTTCCCGCAATTTCACCGCATAAAATCACATAAAAACCCTGCATGTTTAATCGCATAATCAAGGACTTTAGCCCGCATAATCAAGGATTTTAGCCCGCATAATAAAGGAATTTAGCCCGCGTTTTTCTGGAGGGTCTAACCTTTTGACCTCATTTAAGTGGCAGGAACATGTTTGTGGTAATTTTCCATCCTCTGACCCACTCACAAACCAGGCAGTGCGCTCCAAAATACACTAAGCCTTTTTCCACTTTGCCCTACATCGATTCTCCATTAGGGCCAATATCTGTTTTCACCAAGGCTTAACAAAGTACAAACACACACACACACACTTTACGTAGCTGTCTGTGTTGATGGATGAACGAGTTTGATAGAAAAGCTGACCAGTGTGTCCTCCTGGTGATGCCATGAGCTGTGTTGGCAGTGACAAAGCAGAAACAAGTAGTGTGTGCAAATGTGTGTGTCAGGGGAATTAGGGTACAGCACCTGGTCATATGGGTACACTTATGAGAGTTATGTCTAGAAAAAAGTAAAAAGGAAGCAGAGTTTTTGTCAATGTTTTGTAAATACACTGCAAACCTGTAATATTATGCAGCAGTTTTTGTTTTGTTTTGGTTTTAAAGTAACAAAAGTTCTCAGTTCAAATTTACTTTAAGCCTTTCAGATAAAGTTTGGAATAAACTAAGTTTTTGGCAGGGCTCAAGCTTTAAAACATGTTTTTCTGACTGTATTGGCTCTTCAATTCACATCAGGTGGCCATTTTGCACCACTGAGCTTAAGCAAAACTCCCTACAGAGTGGATACAACCAGTGGTGAAGTGGGGATTGTTTTACTGGGTGGACGGAAGACACTATGGACGCGCTCGTGAACTGTCAACGGGGG
>NW_011365757.1:0-9727 GCF_000735185.1 Notothenia coriiceps | reverse complement strand
TATACGTTACTAACTTACGTTACTAGTACATACACTATTACTAAGTAATACGTAACAACACACACACACACACACACACACACACACACACACACACACACACACACACACACACACAGGATATGCGGATATGACAGAGCTAAATCCCAGATCAAATGAAGGCTCTTTGAGCAGGTTGTCTCTCAGTGATCGTGCTGTTATGTTAAATGTTTGTTGTTTGTTTTTCATGTCTTGTGTCTTGATATCTGTCTGTTGATGTTACACATGGAGCTGCTGTGGTGCCAGTCACATTTCAGACTTGATTTAACCAATAAAGTATTATCGTATCGTGTTGTACAAAGAATGGAAACGGAAGCTTTTTCAAGGATTATCAAAACGCTGATGATGTGTAAAGGTTAAAAGCTGACTCCACTTTCACTGAGAGACCATTTGTCAAACACACTGTTCAATGAGGATGTTCACCCTTTCACTCTTTAATATGTTTACACAGCACACACACACCCACAGCAGCGTGAATGAACACACACACACACACACACACACACACACACACACACAGCAGAATGAACACACACACACACACACACACACACACACACACACACACACACACACACACACACACACACACACACACACACACACACACACACACACACACACACACACACACACACACACACACACACACACACACACCAGATAATCTTCCTCTCTCACCGCATTCAAAAAATCCCTCAAAACCCACCTGTTCAACACTGCATTCAACCTCTGACCCCCCCCCCTGCCCTCTTTGCTGTTTTTGTTTGTCTCTTAAAGGTGGGGTAGGTAATTCACTTCAGAAACACTTTTTGTTATATTCCATGGAATGCTCTTAACATCCCGATAGCAATGAATACATTAAATGCTTTGACAATAAATACATAAAAAAATGTCCTCTGTGGAAGCCGTAGCGCTGTAAAAAGCACGACCAATCATCTGATTGTGTATTTTCAAACTCTAGCGCACTCCAGCTGGTTTCTCCATTCTTACCTACCCCACCTTTAATGTATTTTTTTTCGTTTTTAATTTGATTCTCTGTCAAAGCGTCTTTGCGTTTTTAGAAAATCGCTACATAAGTGTCATGTATTATTATTATTATTATTACCTGGAAGCAGCTATTTCCACTTTACTCCTGGCGATGGCTGCCGCTCTCTGCGCCGCCTCCACGGCTCGGTCCACCTTCTCTTTGGTTTTGGGGTTTTTAAGAGGAATCAACTGCTTCCTTATTCCACGCACCAGCACGTTATTTTTGTACTTCCCTTCTTCTTTGGTGGCGTCTGGGAAAACCGTGCACCCGTACCCGTGGCGCTTGTTGTTCAGCCATTCCCCCTCGTACTTCATCCCGTTGGATCTCTCCGAAACTCCAAATCCGTTTCGCTTGTCGTTCTTCCACTCGCCCATGTAGGTCTCGGTGGTGGTGGCGTCCACGTGGTCCTCCAGCGGTAAATCCTCGTCCGGCAGCTCTCCGTCACCGATAGAGATGGTGGAGTTGGCGTCGCTTGAGCTGATGCGACTCATTGCGGCGTCACTTCTCGCGGAGCTGCGTTTGCTGGAGATGGACGTCCGAGAGTCAGATTTCCTGAGCTGCCGGAGGCTCCCGAACAGCGATCCACGACGGAAGAGGCCCTTCTTCTTGGTGACGACCTCGCTGTCGGAGTGGAAGTTCAGCACGAAGCCGCCGCGACTTCCTGCGGGCGCGTCGCCGGGCGAGGAGAGGTCCTGCAGCACGTTGCCGTTACTCTGCTCGGAGCGAAGCGAGGCCAAGGAGGTGCGCAGAGGAGAGCGGATAACAGTCGCCATGCCGTACGGGACGCTCTGACGCACGCCGTAACCGTGTCGCATTCCCCCCATCCACTGACCCTGATAGGTACCTGAGGAGAGGAGACATGGGGATCAGATTAGTTACAACTACACCACTTCCTGATGGTTTTTAACTGATGGATGTTGACCTTATGACCCCTTGATAGGTACCTGAGGAGGAGGAGACATGGGGATCAGATTAGTTACAACACTACCCTTACTGATGGATTTCAAAATGTTGACCTTATGACCCTTTAATGAAGCATTGAGTGTGACTTCTCCTCACATGTTTCAATGAGTTTTCCTTCTCAAGTTATTCATGTGAATACTTTTGAAAACCATAAAGAAATTGTCATGAAACAAGCAAAGAGACCCTGATATATAGGTTCCTGAGGAGGCGGAGACATGGGGATCAGATTAGTTACAACACTACACTTACTGATGGATTTCAAAATGTTGACCTTATGACCCCTTTAAAAGTGTTTTAAAGGCCAAAGACTCAACAAAGTCTTAAAACAGGTTTAAATATCCTAATTCTGGGAATTGTAAAGAAAAGTGGTTTAAAGGTCAAAGATGGGTTGGGGTAACAGTGAAACAGGGACATGTGTTGTCTGGGGATGCAACATGATTGAAAGAGAAGGATGAAAGAAATACAAAAAGGTTAGAAAACCAATTCCTGATGGAGTTTAAAATGTTGACCTTATGACCCCTTTAATAAAGCATGGAGTGGGACTTCTTCTCACACGTCTCACAAGTTGTTCATGTGAATGCTTTTGAATACTTTAAAGATAGCAAACTATTTAAATTGTTCATGAAACAAGCAAAGATAACTTCTTTCCTGTCCTACTATGTAAATCATCTTGAGGTTTCTTGAAGGAAATCGGCGTTCAACTTGGTAGAAGCTACAGTATGTTATATTTCTGCTTGCTTAGAGTGAACAGCACTATTTGGGATAATTCATTACTTTACGACCTCATGTTATCAATCACTCACTGATCAATTCAAAGACAGTTAGCATCAGCTGGTACGACACAGCATAAAAAGACATTACCACCAACTTTTTTTTAACTTTCAATCAATTTATTTTGTCTTAATTTTTCCACTTTATCTCTTACTTGAAGGTCAATAGTTAACCTGACTGTTTATCCACTACTTCAAACAAACTATTTGCAACTGTTTATTATTTTGAACTAACTATTTTAGGCTAGCTATTTATGGAAAGGGTTAACAGCCACTGAGTATCCTACTATGCTCATCATTTGAACTTCTTTGTCATTACTTTTAGCTT
The DNA here is from genome assembly GCF_000735185.1 of Notothenia coriiceps. Classification (NCBI taxonomy): domain Eukaryota; kingdom Metazoa; phylum Chordata; class Actinopteri; order Perciformes; family Nototheniidae; genus Notothenia; species Notothenia coriiceps. The sequence goes on along the minus strand of NW_011365757.1, from coordinate 6,597 downwards.
TAACTTCTGTGCTCAATTCTAAGTTTTCATGCAACTTTTACATAACTGTATTGTTTACATGTTACTTCATATGTTACGCTATATTCTCTAAATGAAATCAAAATGTCTATTTGCTTTAAATACATGTAGCTACTTCAAGTGTCACTGATAACTTCGTATTAATAGCTTAACCTATTATACGAATGCTTTCAACTCGTTCCAGGGTAGAATCAACCCTTTAAGTGACACCAAGTTTCAATTCCTTTTTATGAAGAAGGTTTGTCTGTTTCCTCTGCATTTCTCTGGCCAGATATCCTCCACACCAGTCTTTGAGAGGAGCCTTGCAGCGGAGGATGTCGGCTAATGAAATGTTTTCTCTCCTTCCCTTCAGATCTGGGACTGTGAGCATAACTCAATCACAGAGATTTGATTAAGGTACTGATACTGAGGATCACTTGGGATGAATGTGAATCACTCAGCTCGGGGCCTATTTTCAGGCGGCCAATAACTCCCCCATTGACAGCCGCCGCTTGTCTGTGACGACCAGGAGTTGCTATGAGTCACATAATGAGAGCAATACTTCATTAATGTGCCGCTGAGCCCAGTGAGCATGTGCTGTCCTACTGTAGCTTCTTCAGAGCGTCGTATTACAACCATGATCCGAGTAATAAGAAAGGCCCGTTAAGCCGGCGCTCCAATCTCATTGAGGAAAACAATTAAATAATCCATAATGGGGAGATTCAAAGAGAAAGCGATACACGAGGCGGGCAGGACTCGGCGAGGATCAACAGGGCGAGATTAACAGGCTGGCTCTGCGCTGGGTGACCCTGCAGATCAACTTATCAGGATGTTCGGGGTCAGACAGCCAGATGTTCTGCCTCTGGATCAGCTGATTGCACAAGCCCGACCCTCTGCAGCCATCATATGTGAGGCATTTACTGTGCAGCATACGGGCCCCGTCAGGAGAGGATGCTCACAAATCGCCCAAAGACTTAAGAGGTTTCATAACCAGAAAGGACTGTGTGTGTGTAGTGTTTAGAGTCTGTGATACCGGCTGTTTCTGAACACACAGGTCTAATACAGGCTGTGAACACACCCTTTCACTGACCTCTCACTTGGTTGAATCGTGGATGACAGATGTATGTGTGTTTTCAGCACAGTGGAAAGCTCTTAAGTTTAAAAAGAGATGTAGAAAATCAGAAAATGCATCCAAGGTGTATAAACTAGGGATGCACAATATAGTACCAATAAATGATCATAAACATAATCTATTTGGGAGTAAATGGGGATGCATGTACAAAAAAAAGTTGTTTACAATGACATTATAGGGTCAGTCTACTAAATGATTGTCTGTTATCTGCAGACCAAGCCGTATTATTGGGTATTTAATACATTGACATGTCTTACAGTGTATATCGATGTATGTTGCAGTGTAACAATAAATGCAATTTCTTTGTTTTCCTTGCGTTAACAACTTGTCAGTTAGAGTTATGGGATATTCAATCCCACATTTCAGGTGTGCATGATAAGCTTCATGTTTTTAAACCACAATCATGTGAAGTTACAGGTTATCTTATTGATATAACACATGAGGATCAGGTAGTATTGGCTTAAAAGACATCCATATGGTGCATCCCCAGTGAAAACACCTCTGAACTATCTTTAAAAGAGGCACCATCTCAAATCAATCTTTGGAAATGTTAGCATTCATTCAAAAGCTTCAATTTAAGAGGTGTGTCATTGCAGCTGAGTGTGAAATGATAGAGGAGGAGGTGATACTCTGGCTATTATTGGCTCCAAACCGACTGATTTGCTCTGATTTCAAACTATCCGGGGCATGGTACCACCCCCCTCCCTCTGTCATATGAGCAGCAACCGGTAGCTGCCAAACGAGAGGAGCATTGGAAGAGGACCCATTACATGAATCTGTATCAGCGAGTAAACACAGTGATAAGAAAGAAGTCATATTTTAGGGAAGGGGGGGTACATGATGATGCTTGACCACTGCGCAGTGCGCCATATCAACACAGATCATATCAGACTCATGATGCATCTCCATGAGCATCCTCACATCAGCTGTTAAAGCGACACACACACATACACACACATTAAGGATGTCTCACCGCCATCTCCGTAGGTCTCGATCCCGTACCCGTCCTGCAGCCCGTTGCTCCAGGTGCCATCGTATCTCGCAGGTGTGTTGTGGCTCTGGCGGATCCCGTATCTCCCTTTAAAGCCATGACTCCACTCCCCGCGGTACATCCACTTCCCCTTATTCTCCACACCGAGTCCATGCCGCTTCCCCTGGGACCAGTAGCCCCGGTAGGTGTTCCCGCTGGGCCAGGTGTACACCCCCACTATCTCGAATCCGTGCGACCAGGACCCCGCGTACTCGCCCTGGCCCTTGGGTCCGGTGCAGATGCCGTGTCCGTGGGCTTTTCCATCCTCCCACCCCCCGCAGTAAGTGCCACCGTCGTCGAAGTCAAACCTTCCGCCCGTCATTCAGAGTCAGGATCCAGGTGAGATGCACAGGACGATCCGACCAGAGGATGACCACTGGAAGGGGCAGAAACAGAGAGCAGGGTGAGGCTGGACGTCCACATGCGTAACGGCGCGGGAAGGTGTGAACGCGGGCGGTTTTTTTTTTACCGGAGGCGCACGCCGGGTTCTCCGCTGTGTGCTGCTTTCTCCCCCCTCTCTCACCCACTGATCAGAGGGAGAGAGAGGAGGCCAGTCGCTGCCGAGGAGAGACACTGGGCCAATCGCAACGTCAAGATACAAAGACCTCCCCCTTTTAACTCTATACCTCCCCCCTCAGGGAAGAGCCAAAACCTCCCTCTCTTAAATGTTTTTACTTTCAATTCCAACATTACAATTCCTCTTAATACTCAAATAATTGTAATATTGGTTTATGATACTCTTGTAAGCCATAGTTACACATTAATCCCCATGACAATAATTTTTAACGGCTGTTTTACAGAATAATAAACATAGTGCAACATACTGTTTGATTGTATTCCCAAGGTTTTGACTACAAGATATTTAATTGGAGGAAAACTAGTGCATCTTGGGATCTTTGGATAGTCTTTTTACTGTCAGGAGGTAACACAGTGTGTGTTGCAGTGAGTGGGTGCACAGCGTGTTTTGGTTATGATTGCAAAAGCCCATGTGACTTCAAAATGACTCAATAAGAATACAAATATAAATGGGAAGCAGTGATAAATATTGGATTTATGGTCCTGTTATGTTCCTAAATAATCTAACACTATCGTTAGAATTTATTGTACAGTATGTCTTTAATTTTGTATTTTATTTTTGTATTTTTGTATTTATTTAATCGTTTATTTGGCAGGGACAATGCACAGTAATGAACACTTAAAACCTTCAAATATATAAAGTGTAACAGCTGTGCCAGATGTAGCTTTGAGCTCATTTCCATCCGCAGTCCCTCACATAAAACACTTAAGAAAACTACATTTTACAAACATAGCAAAAACAAAATACATGATGTGCAAAAGGTGCAAAAGAGCAAGAGCAGCATACACAAGTATTTATGACATAAATACAGTCCATGTAAACATTTATAAATAAAACACATACTTTTAAAAGACTTAAAACGGTCAAAGCTCAAGAAATCGTGCTTTTAAAGGATGGTACAGTAGTGGTATGAATAAGGATTTATTTTTAAATGTATTTATTAAGATTTATTTTCTTTTATCTTATTAACTTTGTATACTGTTTTTAAATATACAATCCTACATATTTGATATAAGCTGTGTTATATCTGTGAATGTAAATGAATGTTATTGTGCTATTATTGTTTCATATAAATGGATCCAAGCCTTGAAGAAAAGACAATTCACTTTTACTATAATACATATCACCAGCTGATGACCAGAACAGTTCCTCTCACTTTGAAGAAATAGAGAACAGCGACCCCTGCTGTCCAGATGCATTTATTGCAAAGCTGGAGCTGGTAAATATTAAAATATTAAAATGTTTAAAATCTGTAATGTGAAAGTTTGAAATGTGAGCTTATATTTAGTTTTTAAAGATATTAAAAACATATATCACTTACATTTTCTATTGAGTTATTATTAATTGTAGTATATTACCTATTTTTTTTTATGGAAATACACAGTTTTGTTATAGTTTCCTTAGCCCATTGCGAAATACATTTATATTCAAAACGTTTTTTTATTAAAAAGCAGATTTAACAATGGAAAAAAAAGAGCGTAAACATGAAGTATTGTGGTCCCCGGTTTTGTGTTTTCGTGTTCTACTTGTATGTGTTATATATTTGTCGAATGAAAAATAAAGAGTTTTAAAAAAAGAGAAGCATGTGTAATTCCCCTCCCCGCCAGCAGGGGGCGTTTGATTCGTTCACCGTGTTGTGGTGTGCTCTCCTCTCTCTCGTCCCTCACACACACTAACGGAGAAAATGGCGTTTGAAAACCCTCCTGAAACCCAAGAAGAGACAGCCTCTCTGATAGAGAAGCTTCCAGAACAAGATGCACATCGGGGATGTTCCTCAGTGGCCGAACAAAGAGGGAACCAACTCATTTTGTACCACTGGACCCAGTCCTTTAACTCCCAGAAGGTGAGGGTCTTCTTCGCTTCAGCACCTCTGCAGGGGACAGCTCTTTTATAAGAAGCCTAATTAAATCCTTCTGTGTAACAAAACCATTATAAATAATGTCATTAGTGTCAGGAAATGTAGATATTTAGAGCTCCTTATTACCTGTGAACACTGCCATTGTGTCTCTTGGTTAAACTGTTGTCTCATTGAAGAGAATTCATACTTTATTGATAATAAAATCTCACTCTTTTTCAATTTCAGCACCACTGAAAGGGACAGCTCCTCAATTAGGATTCATTAGATCTATAGTTTCATCTTTATGGTGTTATAATTATTCAAGTTTGTCTGGAAAGCTGTAGATATTTAGACATCTTAGTTACATGTGCACACTGCTATTGATCCTGATGGTCAAATCTGTACTTTATTGCAGACATATTCTCTGTTTTGGCCTCAGACTCGGTCACAACTGGAAGAAAATCTTGATATTCAAGTGTCTTTTAACCTGTTAAGCCCTGAGCCTGTTTTTCAGAACATGTTAAGAACATGAATCTTTAGTATACCTCTGAATTAATGTCCACTTTCTTGTGAACATGCACAATTTAGTTATACTAACTTATACTTCATCTGTTAATGGCACTGATTATATACTTGTAAAAAGCTATTTTTATATAAGTCCATTGTGCTTTCAGGGAGATAGCTATGTGAGTTGTTTTTAATTGTTATATTAATACTTATGTTACTTTGTTTATTTAAATGCATTTCTTTTTATACCACCGCATGGTTTATCTGTCTTTTTTAAATTGTAACATTTGAGAATATAAAAATGCACATGCTATAATCCAGCATAAACAAGAGCACTAAGTGTTGGAATAACAAAACTTTATCATCTTTTTGTTTTGGATCTGGAGACACAAAATTATTTTTTATAGTGTATTTACATTATCTGTCTTCTAATAGTAATTTGTGAGGAACTTAAATACGTACGCTATCATTTAAGAGCAAAAGGTGTAGGAATAAGGCGACTTAATCATCTTTTTAGAGTATTTTTTATAGTGTATTTACATATGCACTTTGTGAGGAACTTAAATACGTACGCTATCATCTTGAATGAACAGAAGCACTCAGTGTAGGAACAAGGAGACTTTATCCTCTTTTGGATGTGGAGGGAAAACAGTATTCTTCATGTGTGTTTCCGTGTACTTCCATGTTCTCTGCAGGTGCGTCTGGCCATCGCAGAGAAGGGTCTTCGCTGTAAGGAATACGATGTGAGTTTGCCGCTCAGCGAACACAACGAGCCGTGGTTTATGCACCTGAACCCGACCGGAGAGGTGCCCGTGCTCGTGCACGAAGAAAATATCCTCTGTGACCCCGTGCACATCATGGACTACCTGGAGCACACCTTCACTGAGGGTGAGAGGAAATACACAACTTAAATATATATAGAAAGTCCAAGACGTTGTTTTTCTTTATTCCAAGTTTTTAAATTATGATTTGTTTTGCATGCATTCATTTCTTTATTTTATTTTCCGTTCTCTCTTGGTTTGCACTGATCCATCATAGCTTTGTTCTAAGAAACTCATCAAGTCGCCATCAAAGGAGAAAGTCTGGTAAGCATTGATCGAGCATTTGTGGCCCTTGAGTTGTCTTTTCTTTGACTTTGTGTAAAACCACTTTTTGTTAGAAAACTCTCCCTGGTCCCCGGCTTGATCTTCAACATCAGGATCCATGTATCTGTGATCCTCTCCAGAATGGAAGTAGTCATCACATACAGAGCATCAAGTAGTTCCTGAACAGTGTCCTTCACATGCTGATATCCAAGAGAGGGAGTTCCACAGTCACAAGATGGAGGAATAGAAAGCAGTATTCAATGTTTACTTCAGATTAGCTCCACGTCAGAAATGATCATGCTTGTCATATGTCTCTCTCCATAGAGGCTGAATCATCATGTTACACACATAGCTATTATATGCCTCAAACAGTCCTGATGCTCTTCTAGGTAATCACACATCCTGTCATGTTCACAGCTACAGTTGTTATAC
>NW_011365756.1:0-4736 GCF_000735185.1 Notothenia coriiceps | reverse complement strand
CGGGGGCGCAGGGGGATTACCCAATAGCGATAGCCTTAGAGGGCGAAGCCATATACGAAATAGAACGGTAGGAATGGGGCGTGTATTAATCCCTGAGGGGAAATTCAGTGCTTCACTCTTACAATTACACTCACTGTTAGAGCCATTTTCATTGAGTTATTATTGTCTGAATGTTAGGCTTGATAATAATATAAAGTAGATTGAACTCTTAATTAATCAGGTATTTTTGTGAGTCACACTATGGTTTAAAATGTATTAATTTAAGGCTCACTTATTATTTGTTATATGTGCGTCAGTATCACGTGCATGGCTACAGTATATGCCTATATATGGACACAGCTGGGCGTGATGAGACGGGGATACGGAAAAGTCTTTTGACCGTGTTCTTTTTGTTCTTTTGGAGACTGAAACTTTTATTAAGTATGAAGCGAAGAAATGTGTCCTCCTGTTTATACGCCGTCTGGACCAATTAATAAAGCTCATCTAATTCAACCACGATCTCCACTTAATATGTTTGGAAACAAAGAGAGGCGCGTCAAAACCCACAACCCCGACAGAGAGGTGGCTATTAACATGTAGACAAGGATTAAAACGCCACCACACACACATAGGCTCAAAATACACAAACAGGACCGATAGACATGCACTAACTGATTAAGGGGTGCAAAAACTCCATATTCTTGGCCACAGTTTGACCACACGGTTGAGATGCCACAATCAATTCTGAAGAACTCTACCCCAGACCCATGTATTCAGCTAGTTCAGAGAGAATAATCAACATTGTGCATAACCAGATAGAATCATAACACCTCTATCAGCTGACGCCAACAGGCAGGAACAGGGAGACAAAACACTGAGAGCACAGCACCCAAGGTTAACTTACAGGTGCGTGTGCTCAGTCAGGACGGCATGAAATGATAAACTGGGTCAAAGTTATGGGCCTTGGGAAATAATACAATAATAATCAATTTTATTTATAAAGGCGCCTTTCAAGGCTCTAAAGGTCGCCGTACAAGGTACACAAAACACATATAAAACAAAAGTCCAAAAAAACAGACAATATAATCAATCAATAAAAACAGAAAAGCAGAGGATGTGTGATGTGATCAGTGATAGAGAGAGAGCAAGCGCATTTATTGTTATTTGCAGGCAGTGGCAGGTACTTCCGGTGGCAGCTGCAGATGCCACTACTTGCCGAGGCCTCATGCGGCTGCTGAAGGGGAGTTACTGCCGGATGCCGGGGCAAGAGAAGGTTTGCGGTAGTTACCACTCTCCTTCCGTGGCAAATGCTTAATGCTATCATTTATATTCAATTTTACTTGGAGAACTTCGTATGTTAAAAATAAATGACCATGCTATATTTATGATAATCCTAAAAATATATTGTAATAAAACAGAAATATTGGGGAGTGAGGGTTGCAAGCCCAGCTGACATGCTTCCCTTGGCAATTGTGGCTTCTGAAGGGGAGTTTCCACTGCTTGCTATGATAAACCAGGTGTATTATTACTAGTAAAGACAAATAATTAACATAAAGAAATATCTGTATTGACAGCAATGTGTACAATGGTGTTATTAGACTTGGCTACAGACTTAGGGCATCTGTAACTAATTGCAGTTGCCGTTGCTAGGGAGATGCTAAGGTTTATACTTTATACATGAGGCAAATGACAGTTATAATTTATGTACACATGTATACATGTGTTATTTTATATGTAGGCATTTTCATCTTATAGCCTTTATATTTATTTCAGATTTTAAATCGTAACTGTATGGCACGAACAACAATTTCAATTTATTTCCCTCAGGTATGTCTCAAAAAATCATAACTTTTTGACTATTTGAGAAACACATTAAGAAAAATCAAATCCCAAAATAGTATCTATACACGGCAACATTTCTCAATGCTTCAGGTGATTCTTATTTGATATTGATATCAGTAAATCTAAACAAACCTTGTTATTCCGTTTAGAAAATCATGACAGTCATACAGTCTAGTAAAAAAGTCTATCCAACCCTTTTATTCGTTTTCAAAACTGGCGAACAATTTGTATCGTATTGACACATCATGCACTTTGGCACAGGTCTATGATAACAAAAGAGTTGTAAATGGTTTATATGAAATTGAATAATAAACTGCTAATGACAAAAATAATCTGCATTATCAACTGGGAGAACAATCTGTAAATGTTATACATAAATAAAGTGTCAGACCTGATATTTAATATTTAATATAATATAATTTATATTTATATTTTATAATTTATATAATTTATATTTGATATTTAATTTAAGGTTATTCCTTTTTCCACCTGAAACACCCTTTTTAGGTTTGCTACTACTGTGACCACCAGGGGGCAGTATTTGATCAAATAAGTGTTAACCTGTTGGCGTTGACCTCTCTCACAGCACACATTTTGACTTCACTGGAAAACACAAGCAATAACTCCTCGGGACAGAAACACTGTACAAAGACATGTTATACAATCATTGTTTTTATTATTTTGAGCAACAACATTGAATATAGTACATTTGAACAGCACATTTATTCATTTACAGTTGCAGGTCAACACACCTATTATCGATAACCTATTTTCAATTACAGAAATTCATGATTTCTAAGCCAGTGCATTGTAATGTAATTATGGAGCAGCTCAGTAAGAAATAGAAACCTCCCAGATACAATAGGTGCAGTATCATGGTTGACATGGAGGTTACAATTCAGCATGGTACTCCTCCTGGGCTTGGACTACTTTCTTGCTTGCTCTCAGATCCTGTTCCAATTTCAAAATCTCTGCATCTAGCTCCTCATTATCCCCATCCATGAGAGACTTAAATTTCTCCATGAAGCCGTTAGTGCTCTTTAGATATTCCTCCGTTAATGCAGAGAATTCAGGTGAACCTTCCGCAGCTTTCCTCATAAACGCCATCGTTGGGTCAAGGAGGCTCATAAATCCATTACTGATCTCTGAAGCGGTGTCCCTTTGTGCCTAATGTGGGAAAAACAGACTTCATGAGATGGCAGTGAACCTATTTGCTGTGTTGTGTCCAATGTAGTCCATAAAGTCCCTTGTGAACAAGGCCTACTTCTCTCAGCCTGTCAGTTCCTCCAAAGAATTGATGTGACCCATGGACTCACCTTCAATTTGTCCAGGTCTTGTTCTGCTTCCTGAAGTTTTTCCTTGAGATTTTTCTATACAAAAAGAAATTCCATCATGAAAATGGGCAGTTACATTTGGGAACATGTAAGCACAGCAGCAGCTCTAATATAGCCACACATTAATGCATGATACTGCAGATTTAGAAACCATAAGAACACTTTTATTATATAGTAATGTGAAGTTAAATCAGTATTTATTTACCAGAATGTTCTCATCCATCAGTGAAGCTGCGGTGCCTACCAGACCCAGCAGAGTGAAGAGGAAGAACAGCCCCCCCGCTGCTCCTCTGCTTCTGGATGAAACTGCTGCTGCCATCGCTGCTGTGATTCAAATTATTAGAGTCAATGGGGACTTGAAGAAATGTTCAAATATTTAGAGGTCTATAGGTTTGATCTAATAGTGAGTGAAGGTTTCTGATCTCACCTGTGATGTGAGTGAAAGGAGAGCGTCTGTACTGGTAATGGATGAAGGGAATGATTTGATGCCTCACCTCAAAATGTGTTATACTCTCCTTCCTGTGACCTCGCCCCGTGTGCCTTGATGCAGAATGGCTATTGGCTATTTGTTGGTTATTTGCATGCACTCCTTGGTATCTCTGCTACGTCATGCTGTCCCTCACATTTCCCTTTTTGATGAAATAGTATTTGGCATTTTCTCTTAACAGGAATAAACCAGTTTTATGATTGTCTATTAGAATGTGATGACATGCAGCGGAGGCTATTTCACCATTTAGTTTTAAGATAAGATAAACCTTTATTGATCCCCTTTGAGAAATTCAGGCCTAAAAGCAGCAACAGGAAAACGACTGAAACACAGTTACATTGTATCATAAAATATCAACATTAGCTGAGGAAAAGCTTTAAAAAGTATTAAAAGTGACGCACCAGCACTTACAATAACAACCGGCGCAGTTCAAGTAGAAGATTGACAGCAACGGGATAGGTATTCAAAGTGTATTTGAATTTATTTTATGTTTAAAGAGATTATTAGAATCCACCTGTAGGATTCATGAGTGCAGAGAGTGTGGTTTCTCTTGTATATTTAATACGGTTTTTTCCTTTTATTTTTAGAAATAATCTTTGTTTATAATAGTATTATTATTTTGTGATCAATTATGGGTTTTGATAAGTTTGGTCAAATGGGTATGCACTTAAAGCTCCATGTGTAATTTGTGTATAAAGTAGTTCCTCCATAGATCACTTTACATGTCCAGAAACAGACATTAATGAACGTACTTTATGGGCTCAAACGGCTCCTTCATCCTCTCCGTCAGAGGGTCCAGCAGGTACTGGATGAAGTTCTGAAAGGAGACCCTCATCCCGGATGCGTTGGCCTCGTCCACACTCTGTGGAGGGTCAGGCTGGTTTGCATACAGGCTCAGAATGTGCCGGCTATATTATAGGTAGAAGTACTCATTGTGTTGCTGGAACTTGTTTCTATCAAATAGTTGTTCTAAGTTTAATGTATTCCTTTGAATCAATCATCTCGACCTGGAACACACTTCAGCAGGAACTTAAGCTGACCAGTTTGATACCCATCACGGATTTTAAACTCATTTTAAAAAAGACTGGAGAAAT
>NW_011365755.1:0-2099 GCF_000735185.1 Notothenia coriiceps | reverse complement strand
AACTTTTTGTGCTGGAGCAACCACAGCTCCCAGACACGGTTCAGAGAGGTCTTACGGTGTAAGAAGGGCCCACAAGTTCTCAATAGGGTTTAGGTCAGGTGAGGAAGGGGGCCATGTCATTATTCTTTCATCTTTAAGGCCTTTACTGCAGCTAACCACGCAGAGGAGTACTTCTATGCATCCGATGGAGCATTGTCCTTCATAAAATCACTGTGTTCTTGAAAGATGCAGACTTTTTCCTGTACCACTAATGGAAAAGAGTCTTCTAAGAACTGGCAGTAGGTTCTGGAGTTGATTTTTAGTCCATCTCCAACCCGAAAAGCTCCAATTATGATGACAATGTACACATTAAATCTATTGCACGTCTGTCCGTCCGGGGAGAGGGATCCCTCCTCTGTTGCTCTCCCCTTGGTTTCTTCCATTTTCCCCCATTAACTGTGGGGTTTCTTTGGAAGTTGTTCCTTGTCCGATGCATTCATATTCTGTACAAACTGTAAAGTCCACTGAGACAAATGTCAAATGTGTGATATTGGGCTATATAAATAAACTTTGATTGATTAATTGAACTAGCTCATCTTTAATACTACCAACCAGAGTACTGATCTAGCCACGGGCCCATCAATCTTCTGGTCCCTCAACTCCTGTCAGCATTTTCATTTCAACGCTGCCCTGGGTCTTTTTATGATATTCATCGACAATAAGAAATATATAGAATTACACAATCCATTCAAAACAGTTCTGGAAAAGGTCATTTGGAGACACCTGTATGACCTGGGGAACATTAAAAAAAAGATTGTGTGGGAGGATTTATAGCACTGAGAAACCTGTCAAAATATGTCATAGAAAATATGTTTCAGGGGCAAAGCTGCTATCAAACACCTTAGGCTGACTGCTGCCTGTACAAGAAAAAGAAGAAGAAGAAATGATTCCTTATTAAAAAATATGTGAAACTTTTAGTACTTTTGGCGCTATTTATTTATTACCAACCGATGTTAAAATGTTGACCGTATTAAATAGGTGAAATGGCGTCATCAAATTCTCATGAAGTGCTCGTGTTTGAAGTGTTTTTGAAGCAACATGTGTACTCCTTGTTGAAGCATTCTTATATCATGCTATTATTGCAGATGGCACATGTCCACAATATTTAATAGATTAAGTCATACACCTTTGATTTTATTTGAAAGTTTTAGCTGTTATCTTTGTACCCTGGAGCATGTAGGTCTAGAATATTTTTTGCGTGCACTGACACATGCCAGACAAATAGCATTTAGCCGCCAGGAGTGCAGTTTTAAGTGTCACTCATTAATTTCTCCCTGAACTATGCCTTTTTGAGCAGTCTGAGGGTGGAAAACATGGCTGACTCAATATATCTTTATGCCAAAATCTCACATATAAACTTTCTTTGCCAATATACAGTATAGAAAAAGACTGTGCCAAAAGTTGGAAGTGTCCATGAACAACACAGCACATACATCATGTAAGAGACAGAAAGAAGAACACAATGTGGTGGTTTTCATTTGATGGCTGTTCAATCAGACATTTCTAACATGTCATTACCATGTCACTTAAGAATTTATTCTGGATTAGTTTTATTCAAAATAGTTTCAGACTTGTCCAAGCATCAGATTACATCCTATCTCAAACCTCCATCACACAATCAGAAAAATGTTTCAAGCTTTAGTTTCATGTTGTTTTAAGGTGTCTCTCTCTATGAGGTGGGTGCTGTTTTTGTGTCCCTTGGTAACACTTAAAATCAACTTATGTTGACTGACATTTGCTCAAGATTCAGGCTCCAGAATACGTGTTTACCAATATAGAGTAAGTATGGGTCAGTCTCATCAACATTAAAAGGCATGTGGTGTAGTGAGTTGTGTATTGGTGTTCGGATCAGGGTTCACCCCACTGCAGTCAGCATGTTGTTGTGTCCCTGGGCAAGACACTTCACCCCAAATTGCTCCTGTAAAGATTCTCCACAGTATTGAGTATGTAAGTCGCTTTGGATAAAAGCGTCTAACAAGTGACATGTAATGTAATTAAAACTCCATGCTGATAATTAAATAGAAATAATTGTAATTAGAAAAATGTGTTATTGCACTCCT
>NW_011365754.1:0-3473 GCF_000735185.1 Notothenia coriiceps | reverse complement strand
TCTCTGTCCCCTCTGCTAAAAAATTGATTGGCAGAAGAGCGTTCATGTTCAAAGCCCCAACAGACTGGAATACTTTACCTGCTGCTATTAGATCTCTTGCAACATTGGGTATATTTAAACATGCATTGTTATCTCACTTTCAACTGGTCTGCAGTTGTTATTAATGAAACTGATATTGATGAAACTGAGTTGCTCGACTGTCTCAAATTGTAATGATTGTATGCATTGCTTGAATTTCACTTAACAGACTGTATGTGGTTTGTCTTGTGTGTCATGTTTTACATTTTGTCTTTTTGTTTATGTATGTCTGAAAGTTGTTGCTATTGTCGGGACCCCCTTGAAAACGAGATGGTGCATCTCAAGGGGTTTATCCCAATGAATACAAAAAAATTCTATATACATAACACAATAATCGTAACAGAAGGTGTTGTAAAAGGCATCCACAAACAGTGAAGACAACAGTTTGTTGGCAGTAGAATTAATCATGGCAGCAGCAGAGAAAGGAATCAAAAGCACATCCACAAAAAAGTTTTAAGTTTGAGTCTTTACTACTTACTTTACAGGAAACTGTCAAAAACACTCAACTAACTAAATTAGTTGAACAAAGCAAGGTAGAAGAACTCTATTTCCATCAGGTGTTTGACCCTGAAAGGGCAATGGGGTTTTCGACCGCAGGAGGCATTCAAAGTTTGTTATATAAATAGCTAAAAAACATTTTATTATATCAGACTTTTAATCTATAGCCTTGGCTTACTGTACAAATTGCAGTTTTTACTTCAACAGTCAGTCATTTTCTAATGTTTGCCCTATGGGGCACTACATGCTATTTTCCTGGTTTACTGCAACAACAACAAAAGCATGTTGACGCTCCTTAAACTGCCTCACAGCAGGTGATGATAAACGGATTAGGACAGCGATGAAATAGATGTTGCCCGTTCTACTGGAACTACGGATCAACGATCTCTCCACTCTTCACTGATTATAGGTAATTTGCATTTGTGAGCCAACTAATTATTCATACAGTGTCACTACTACTTGACTTAGAACAAAATGCTTCTCCTGTAACACATTTGGATGGAAAGCTACGCATCTTTAAATGCATCATATAACACACACATATGGCTCTAAAGCACTTTGCTGCAGTGCCACAGCTGTTTAAGTGACTGATAGAAAAACAGCGAGACTTGTAAACACCTGTTCCAAAAGAGCCGATATAACACCTCCGTACGCACTATTCACAGGTAGCATCATTTAATTAAGACTTTGGAAAAGTGAAAAGACTGTGAACATACTGTATGTGTGAGAATCTGTCAGCAGCCTGGAAGTTGTTGCCTCACGTTCCCATTAAATTCAAAATGCAACGCTACAACACACTTTCTTCTCCCGCTGAGAATCACACCCAAAAGAAACACATACTTTATTCATGCCTTTGCTGAGGAATCATTGTACAAAACATGGACAAACACAAACAACTGACAGTAACAAGCTGTAAGCCTAAACTTTAAGGAGGCCCTTTTATGCTTTTAGGGGGTTTTCTCTTTGTGTGTTAAATCGTTTTTTGTGCATGTAAATTAACTGCAAACGTAAAGACTCCAAAGTCCCCGTCCGTCCCCGTCCCCGTCCCCCCGTCCCCGTCCTGCCTGAAACGCCAATATTGGACTTGTTTGTTTACCCCTGTAACATAATGAAATCACTTTGTAACACTTACACTTCTATCTGCTAGCGATCCAACACATTGTAAATGATAGTCGAAGGGGTTGGACATCTCTAAACAGTTGACCAATCACAACAGAGCCGGCCAGCTAACCATTCAGAGCAGACTGGGATCTGGTTTCAGACAGAGGGTGAAAAGAGTGCTGCAGCACAGGCAGTATGAGAAAAATAAAGAGATTTTTGAATTGTTTGACATTCAAAAGGAACAAAATACAAACTTGAAAACTAGCATAATATTTCCCCTGGCCACTCTTCTGCAGTTCTGTGTGCTGTCCATGCTGCTCTCCATCAACTCATGGGGCTAACAAAGACACAAACTATCTGTATTTCGCACACATTTTGAGGATGACGCTCTTTTTTTAAAAACAGATTACCAGCGGGTAAAGGATGTCGTGTATCATTTCAACATCCCACGTCACATGGCCCTATTTGACCCGCTCTCGTTCAGGGATCATGTCTGTGGTGTCTGCAGCAGCGGGAGGTCAGATTTAATCCCAAACTCTTTGCTGCTTGTTGTTGACACTGCAGGGAAGAAGGAGCCCTGAGGTACCCCAGAAGACAACACATCTCCCCCTCAATGATTGAACACAGAGAAGAACTGAAAAAATATGAAGCATGTGATCAATTATTCACCCGGTTCCATGCATTATTGACTTGGCAAGCTGGAACATTTATAGGTACATTGTTGTTGTCTGACCTAAAAACAAGAAAAACCTGCAAATACTGCATGTGTATTTCCTTGAACGCCCCTTTAGTTTGCTGAGGAAGGTCAATTGTTTGATTGAGTGTTTGTCTGTTTGATTGCCTTCAATCGCGACACATTTAGTCTAGTTAATTTGTTTTCCTCCCCGCATTGATTACCACGAGCTCTGGGGCAGATCCAGCGAACGGGACGGCCTATCATCTCCATCATCAATATGCTTGTCTGGCTCTCCTGACCTTGAGAGGGTAAACAGACGAGATCAAAACATCTTCCCGAGCACACTTCCCCGGTTGTTTCCTAAGGGCGTTTAGTGATAAATCCCTCTTCCCCTGCGCACAGTAGGTGAACTTGTACAGTAACTGTGTGTGGTTGCATCACCAGGGATTCTGCCGTGCTCCGCTAATGCGATTCGAAGCTGTGAGTTTAAGGAATTTCTAATGAGAGGAGCGTCTTCACAGAAAATCAGTGTAAGCCTCAGGCACATCAAAAGGGGCGTCAGATTTCGAAGGCAAGCTGATGAATATTCTGCAAGGCAGCTGTGACTTTGACAAAGACGGGGAAAAAAGTGTCTTTTTGAGTAAGTTTTGCCCGCTGCGTGTCAACTTCACAGCAAAGCAGATTCTGTATTTATTAACTAAGAAGACAGGAGTTGAGGCCCAGTGGAACGATAACCAAGAGACATGTGCAAGATGTGCTGGTGAATTATTATATGTAATTTAATTGTTTCATTCTAAAGAGTCTGATATGCAAGTGTTACATTGTGATGTCACTATGTTACAGACAAAGGGGTTCAAGTGAGGTGTTTCAGGGCAGTGTGTGGGAGAGAAACTCCCTCTGGAGGGAACATTTGGATTTTAGCCTTTCCAGACCATTCACATGCACAAAAAACTATATTACACACTAGAGGAAAAATAAACCCCCCAAAAAAACTCACAAAAAAACAATACATTCTTAAACAGGCATATAATATTGTATCTGTGTCTGTTTGTAGATAAAAACGTGTTATTAAATTACTATAGGACCAAATAAACATCCGTGCTTCCAAATGCTCTTATAG
>NW_011365753.1:0-2007 GCF_000735185.1 Notothenia coriiceps | reverse complement strand
TATTAATATCTTTGTACATCCGGCACTAAACTCTTTTATTGTAGAGATCACTAACAGTATCTCCTTGATTTTTTATATTCTATATTTCTATCATTGACCTTTTACTTTCCGTATTCAGTTTCGGTGACAGTTCTTCCAGTTTGTCCAGAAGTCTTCTAATCATCTCCATCTTCTCCCGCTTATCCGTGGTCGGGTCGCGGGGGTATCAGTTCCAGCAGAGAGCCCCAAACTTTCTTTTCCCTGGCCACATCAACCAGCTCTGACTGGGGGATCCCAAGGCGCTCCCAGGCCAGCGAAGAGATATAATCCCTCCACCTGGTCCTAGGTCTACCCCTTGGTCTCCTCCCAGCTGGACGTGCCTGGAACACCTCCCTAGGGAGGCGTCCTGGTGGCATCCTAACTAGGTGCCCAAACCACCTCAACTGGCTTAAGGGAGACGCCAGCCACCCTGCGGAGAAAACCCATCTCGGCCGCTTGTATCCGCGATCTCGTTCTTTCGGTCATGACCCATCCTTCATGACCATAGATGAGGGTAGGAACGAAAATGGCCCGGTTGCCTTCTGGCTCAGCTCCATTTTCGTCTCAACGGAAAACGCAGTAGGACCTACCGCTCCCGCTGCTCCGATTCTCCGGCCCATCTCACGCTCCATTGTTCCCTCACTCGAGAACAAGACCCCGAGATACTTGAACTCCTTCACTTGGGGTAAGGACTCATTCCCTACTTGGAGTGGACAGTCCATCGGTTTGACCATTAACACGCTCACAAATCATATATGACACAGGATGGAAGCCCCAAACAGCATAACAGAGCCTCTTCAAGTACAGTACTTGAGGAAATGTTACATTCCCCCCTGCTTTCCAGTATGTCGCTTTTTATTTTCCTGTGCAGTCTTTATTGCTGACCGATACTTCACCAAATGGTGTCGCTGTCGCAGTTCCCCTCATGAAATATTTAAGTCACAACCTTAAATTAAGTCTCATATTTTTTCCATCATGATCACACTCTTATTTTCTGACTATATTGAGGTTATAGCTTCTCCCATAAACTCATCATTTCCCTCTCAACTCCTTTTATAATCACTGAGTGGAGATTAGAAGCCAGTTTCTGCTTCCTCCCTTGCAGGCGGAAGAAAATTGTCTCTTTCAGTATTCTGCCTCTCCTGAGTTTCGTTGGCGGAGCTGATTACTCTGCAGGTCATAAGTTAATTGTTTATGTGACTCGCATGTCGGCGGGAAATATGTCATCTGCATCCTTGAGAGAGGAATGAGAGCCTCGGCACTGCAGTGCACACACGGCAAAAAGTAAGTGAAAAAAGAAAAGCATAATTGGATCTTGATAACGAACTCAGTCTACGGTGCTTGTTGCAGCAGTGGCAGAGATTAACCCGCAGTCATTGGGAGCAATACAAAGCAGCTTGGAACGTAGCAAAAATAAACAAAAACTTTCAAATGATACAATAAAACCATCTGGACTACAGCTGCTGTGTTCAAACGTGTTTAGGGATGATTTCAACTTCTTTAAACATATTCAGAGTTTCACCAGATTTCATCAGTCTCTGAAAGAATCAGTTGCAGAGTTGTGTGCAACAAGAACACTGTTATATGTGTGCTTGATTTAATTAAATTACTTAATATAAGTATAGCCTTTGTAATGGTGAACACCAAATAACATCCTTTTTTGGTTATGTTTCCACAGGCATAGTTAAATAAATATGCTGATTTGAAAAAGTTGCACACTAATCTCCTGTCTTTACGCTAGATATTTGAGTCTGCCAGAGTTACGGTGCTGAGCCAGGCTCTTGATAAACTTTAAATGGACAGCAAGTCGTAACCTAGTGCCTGTCCTACACATTGCTTTAAACATAAGGATGTTCCTAGTCTCTCCTGGGTGAATGCAACTTTTACTGTGTCGGGGAAAAGTGTGGTTGATTCTCCTCCAGTCCACCGATCTCTCCCACGACCAGCGAACAAACCTTAAAACGCATCATCGCTCCTACTATGCTCGGG
>NW_011365752.1:727-3667 GCF_000735185.1 Notothenia coriiceps | reverse complement strand
GGGGGCCCCTTAGTGGCTGCGGGGCCCTAAGCGGCCGCTTATGTCGCTTAATGGGTCGGGCCGGCTCTGTGTGTGTGTGTGTGTGCGCGCGCGCATGTGAGAGAGAGAGAGCCTTAATTTGACGATGCTCCTGTCTTCTCTATTTATTGAATTAGATGTCTCTTCAGGTGGGTAAAAAGCCAAATGATTCTAGGATTCCCCCTATTGCTTCCGCGTGTGTGTGTGTGTGTGTGTGTGTGTGTGTGTGTGTGTGTGTGTGTGTGTGTGTGTGTGTGTGTGTGTGTGTGTGTGTGTGTGTGTGTGTGTGTGACGTGCACGACTATGATTGTGTGTTTGCGCTGGCGGTCCTGGGAGGACTGGTGTTTGATTGGCGCTTTCTGCCGAGATCTGCTCCTTCTTGTTAGCGTACGCATCACTTCCTCTCACCCTGCCCAGAGCTACTGCCTCGCCGTCTCACAATCACTCTGACTCCATTCCCTCTCTCCTCCTCCTCCTTCTTCTTTCACCTCCTTCTCAATTCAAATCAATTCAAATAGCTTTATTGGCATGGCCATAATGACACCCAGTAGCCTATTGCCAAAGCTCTGTACATTTCACAATTCAGAATCAGAAAGAACACTATTATATAGAAAGGCCTGCGCGTAGTGTTTCAAATTAAGATTATTACAATTACAGAGGTACACATTCAAGTAGAAATGAGTAGCAGCAGTATAAAATAATTATTGTTATTATTGTTATTATTATTATTATTATGCACCGCTTTCCACCTTCTTCTCCAGTATGATTATGTTTGGCTGTGAACATTTCTTTTTTATTATGAAGGGCAGACCATCTATTTGTATTTATTTGTTATTTATTTCTAGAAAGGGGCAGGTCATATAAGATTTTATTCTTATTCTCCTTTTCGCTCAATGGTGTTTGTAGAGCCATGTTTTGTTGGCAGTTATTGTACATTTGGTTATGCGTACCATGAGCGGGACAAATAAAAAAAATGAAAAATTCCCGTTGCAGTAATGGATGGACTAACTATGCAGGAACATTTGGACATCTATGCACACAAATTGATAAACACTTTGAACAAAAATAAGAATAACATGTTTTCTGTACAAGGAAAATAATGTGCTTTTTGACATGAACTAGACAATTATTCAAACAATAACAAAGCCATATAACACCTAAATAAGAAAGTAATAATAATAGAACTTATAAAGACGTGAGATATGAGACCTGGTGTAACTCCTCTGTCCTTTGAAGAGGAAATATTATGTTCATTTTCAGGTGCTTAGTTGTATTTTGTGACAAACGGTCTTGCAGTTTATTTGTTTTCCCCTTGTAGTATTATTCGTTAGGCGTTCATTTTATTTACATTTGAGATGTTCTCCTTCTCTCTGTTGTTCTCCTCTCCTGATACTTTCACTTCTCTTTTCATTATCAGTCTTTCTTTAATTACCTCTGCTCCATTTCACTCTTCATTTTCTCCCCTTACTTGTTCCACTAAGCCTTACTTGTCTTTCTGCTCGTTTCCCCCCCAAAGTCTGAGCCTATTCTCTCTCTCCATCTCTCTCTCTCTCTCTCTCTCTCTCTCTCTCTCTCTCTCTCTCTCCCTCTCTCTCTCTCTCTCTCTCTCTCTCTCTCTCTCTCTCTCTCTCTCTCACTCTTTCTCTCTCTCTCGCTCTCTCTCTCTCGCTCCCTTTCTCTCTCTCTCTCTCCCTCTCTCTCTCTCTCTCTCTCTCTCTCTCTCTCTCTCTCTCTCTCTCTCTCGCTCCCTTTCTCTCTCTCTCTCTCTCTCTCGCTCCCTTTCTCTCTCTCTCTCTCTCGCTCTCTCTCTCTCGCTCCCTCTCTCTCTCGCTCCCTCTCTCTCTCTCTCTCTCTCTCTCTCTCTCTCTCTCTCTCTCTCTCTCTCTCTCTCTCGCTCCCTTTCTCTCTCTCTCTCTCTCGCTCTCTCTCTCTCGCTCCCTTTCTCTCTCTCTTCCTCTCCCTCTCTCTCTCTATCGCTCCCTTTCTCTCTCTCTCCCTCTCCCTCCCTCTCCCTCTCTCTCTCTCTCGCTCTCTCTCTCTCGCCCCCTTTCTCTCTCTCTCTCTCCCGTTAAACCCCCATCTCGGTCACTTACAAGCTTTCTCTGCAACATTTCGCTTTTTGTATTTTATTTGACATGTACTGTATATATGTTTAGTGTACCTAACTTGCACATTGGTCTTGCACAATGCACCGTGTGTGCTGTGTGACAAATAAACAGGGTGTCATCACTCACTTTTTCTCTACTACTTGCACCTTTTGTTTATTGTTTTTACATGTGTCCTATATATTTTAATGTTGCACTGTTGGAGGAGCTTTGGACTTAACATTTCCATTGCTTGATCTTTGCTGTAGCTACTGTACATATGACAATAAAGCCTTTGAATCTTTGAATTGAATCTTGAATCTCTCTCCCTTAACTTCTCTCTCTATCCTGCTCTGTATTCAATCCTTAAGCAACCCTCTTCCTCCTCCTCCTCCTCCTCCTCCTCCTCCTCAGCTGCTCTCCCTGAAGACAGAGCAGATGCAGCCAGGCAGAACAGCCAACATGTTCCCATGTTCGTACTCCAGCTCTGCAGCAGCCCTCTAAATCCTCTCCATATCACCTCCTAATTTTTCTGCAGCACACAAAGCATCTTCATCCTCTGTGTTGCTAATTGCATGTCCTCCAAATTTCCTCATGTCCCCTCATCCGGCACCTCACCTTCCCCTTGCCTCCGGGCTTCATCCTGCGCCTCACCTTCCCCTTGCCTCCGGGCTTCATCCTGCGCCTCACCTTCCCCTTGCCTCCGGGCTCTTGCCTCCGGGCTTCATCCTGCGCCTCACCTTCCCCTTGCCTCCGGGCTTCATCCTGCGCCTCACCTTCCCCTTGCCTCCGGGCTTCATCCTGCACCTCACCTTCCCCTTGCCTCCGGGCTTCATCC
>NW_011365752.1:0-593 GCF_000735185.1 Notothenia coriiceps | reverse complement strand
CTCATGTCCCCTCATCCGGCGCCTCACCTTCCCCTTGCCTCCGGGCTTCATCCTTGGTCTCTGAATCTCTTCCTCTCTATTCCCCTCCCCATGCTAAACATTGCTCGAGGACATTCTTGTTTCTTTCTTCCTCAAATCCTCTTCCCCTTCTTCCACCCCCCCCACCTGGGTTTTTTCTATTACCTTGGCTCCTCTTCCTTTCCTCATCTTCCTCTTCCTCTCTGCCCAGCATCCACTCCTCTCCACCAATCCCCCTCTTTGCTTCACTCTGTTTTCTATTTACTTCTTGATTCTCATCGTCTCCTCCCTCCTTGCTTGTGCTGTATTTTTGTATGAGTGTCACATATGGGAGTTCGTGTTGATGACTTTCAAGCCTCCTTGCTTTGCCCTAGGGCTGCTCAATTAATCGTATTTTAATCGCGATTACGATTAAGGCTTGCAACGATTACGAAAAAAAACAACAACATTTTTTATTATTATTACTTTTTTTTTTTTTTTATATATTTTTTTTTTGGTTTTTCAGTTGAAATATACTTAACGTTCAGGGTAATCAACTGTTAAAAACATAATGTTCACATTTTTTTTCTCTCCAA
>NW_011365751.1:0-3258 GCF_000735185.1 Notothenia coriiceps | reverse complement strand
ATGGTCATTTGTTCTGGAAGTGTCATTTTCGAGCCTGAGACCTGAAAAACAGGCTCAGTGCTTAACAGGTTAACCGAGAGGCCGTTTTATGATAACGTTTTGGTATAATTGGCCATTTTTATTTTCAATATTCAATGAATATGTAATGATGCTTAGTGAGGTTCAAGGCTTTTATTAGTAATACGTACATAGCTACATTGTAGTTATGACGATGAAAATCTTAGGTCACAGGCTCCTCCAACAATGCAACACAATAAAACAGAAAAAAATTGTGCAAGTAAATACAAAAAGAAAATAGTGAAATAGGGGTTACAGTATGTAACCCCAGTTTCTCGCTCTCATTCTCTTTCTAGTGTCCAAATTACTGTGGATAATATGTCTGTTTATACTGAGGACAGTAACTATTGGATTATTTTAAATCACATTCCAAATCCGAATAAGAGAATGGAGTAGGGAAAACTGTGAATCACTGCAACATGTGACTATAGAGATCTGTATATAACAGAGCCATTTAAGAATAGGCTCAGACAAATCAGGCATGCTGCAAATGAGTCAGTCTGTGAGCCATACCACCATGTCTTTGTCACGGCACGCTATATGGACACATCCATGTTTTAAGTTCATGTATTTACATGCTGAGATTAATGCCGCTAAAATCAGGTGATAATCACAGCAAGTTTAATTCATTCTGAAGGATTACTTCATTTAAACTACACATGTCAACATCATGGGAGAGAAAAATCAGGGCATTACCAGACTCAGAAGAATTCTTTAGTAGAAGAATATACATTTTTGTAAATAAATTCCTTGGCAATGCATCTAATAGTTATTACGCTATTTCAGTGTGGTCCAAAGTAGCTAAAATTAGGGAGGTGAACAAAAGAACAGCACTATAACCAAGGCTTGTCATTCTATCTGGATCTTCAGGCCAGGGGAGAGGTGCAGATGGATGATGTGAGCTGAGGTAGCAACATTGTAGCACTTCAATTCACCATTCACCATGCATTCCATGCAGAATATTTGAGGATCATCGAACAAGGTGTGGCATGCACATGCAACAGATGTTGTTGCAAAGCTTAAATAAAACCTTTTTAGGTTCAAAATAATCCAAAAGGGTGTGCTCTGCTGCTCGCTCTGCTCGGAGCAGCCCATTGCAGGCCTCTGCACGGAGCTTTCAGAATCAGATTGAGAAACAGAATACATTTATTCGTCCCACAGAGGGGTCATTTACATTGTTACAGCACAACACACTGGCTCTTAAATTGCATTTGTTTTCTGCCCTCCTCTTCATCATTAATTCCATTCAGGTCCATTAAGGTGATTGATAGTCTTCACTGTGGTTTTGAAGGTTCACTAATCTTACCTCTGATATCTTCTTACAGTCACAGATGAGGATACAGTTAAAAGGTACTATGCCAAGTTTGAGGAGAAGTTCTTCCAGACGTGTGAAAAAGAGTTGGCCAAGATCAACACCTTCTACTCTGGTAATGACTACAACTACTACCACTGCTCCATACACACACTCATTTCAATAAACCTCTGAGAGTTTGTTGTGATTATTATCCTGCACATCATTTCTACACTTAAAATCCTTTTTCTTGTATTCTTCTCCTCCCTCCAGAAAAGCTTGCTGAGGCCCAGCGGCGGTTTGCCACGCTGCAGAACGAGCTGCAGTCATCGCTGGATGCTCAGAGGGAGAGCTGGGCCAACGGTCGGGGGCTGAGGAAGAGGAAGACGGTGTTCGCCCTGTCGCAGCAGGAGCGCTGCAAACACAGGAACATAAAGGACCTGCAGCTGGCCTTCTCCGAGTTTTACCTCAGCCTCATTCTGCTGCAGAACTATCAGGTACGCTCTCAAACTAAAACACAAAGCGTGATCCAACACTCAGTCCTTTTCTACACCTCATTTATTTTCTCTCTATTTGCTATTATTCGAAAATAACAAAACGGAGGGTTTCATTAACTTTTCATTTCACTATCATCCTTTCCTGTTCAACTTCAGGAAAATGGTGCATGGTTTTCCTCCGTTTGAACCACACCTGTAACCAACAAGAGCATAACATTAATCCTGGATCAGTTGTCCCCAGTCCGAGCAATACATGTAGCTTTCATTGGCTTTTACTGCTTTGCAGTTCATGGTAAACATTATAAGTTAACATTGACAGCCCTATTAACACTATATTTAAACATGTTTACTATTCATAATACGTTTTAGAGAAACATTTTTGGTCACATAAATGATAATAGTTTGTTGTGGTGATACTTAGTGATAATGCAGTTTATACAAATTGCAGTCAAAACTGCACTAATTCATACGTTTATAGAGGGTATTAACATGAAAAGAAACCGTTACAAATTAAATGTTAGCTTGGAGTTAAATGTATCAGGTGGACATGAAGCCAACTCCAAAGGAGGTTCAAAGTCTGCTGCATGTGTCGTCATAACAGCTTTTTAATATGTCAGATGTGATTTACTGCTTGTTTGTTCCCGGCATGGTGTTTCCGTTAATCCTGATACTGTAGTAGGTGCGCTGCACATTCACTGTTAATAAACACAGCTGGACCACATGCAGAGCCTCCTGGCATATCCCTTTTTAGAGTTTCACATCTTCAATCAGCCGCTTTGACAGCGTTGATTGGTCTTTCATTAAAAGTGTTCTCTCCCTCTCCCTGCTTGTCTCTGCAGAACCTGAACTTCACAGGTTTCAGGAAAATCCTGAAGAAGCATGATAAGATTTTGGAGACTTCCAGAGGGGCCGACTGGAGGGTAGTCCATGTTGAAGTGGCTCCATTTTACACATGCAAGAAAATCACACAGCTTATCTCTGAGACTGAGGTACACACACACACACACACACACACACACACACACACACACACACACACACACACACACACACACACACACACACACACACACACACTAGGGATGTGCATCTCCATCACTGAGGCCGATGTGATGCGCATCTCATTAACGATACATTTGAAACACCAGGCGATACGATTCACCCCTGTTGCGATATGATTTGATTCAACATTATGCAAAATAATGATACAATTTAATATGTTATGACAGAGGGTTTTGTTTTATTCCTTATATGCAGCAAATCATAAATTAACAAAAAGGTGCTTCACATATTTGGTTCTCTCTACTACTGTGCATCCCATCATGCTGTTTATTTTTTACCTTTTTTACCTTAAAAAACTCTCCAGAGTACAGTACAATGTTATAACACCTCACAGTTAAACAATTTAAGGAT
>NW_011365750.1:0-8592 GCF_000735185.1 Notothenia coriiceps | reverse complement strand
ACACATCTGTGGAATCACAATTTCAATATCTTACCATTACATGACGGATATAACTTTTTGTCTGTGATGTTTTACAAATCAGATATTAATGTGTAGAAGTAAAACATGATAAATAGTATAGCAATATCCTGTAAAACTATGTAAACACATGAATAAAACTATACATCTTGAGAAGTTATACATACATAAGTGTCCTACACTAATAATACAAAGTTATTAGTATTCTGTGTGTACCTTGTGTGCACCGCAAAGCACTAGTGGTTAAAGCACGTTATTGAATTATTTTCGTTGAATAATGTTATTTGATGAAAAAATATTAAGAGTACATACTTTCATAGGGGGAAAGTAGAAGGTCAATGATAGAAATATAGAATATAAAAATTCAAGAAGATACTGTAAGTGATCTCTACAATAAAACAGTTTAGTGCTGGATGCACACAGATATTAATAGGAGGATGTGCAAA
Source organism: Notothenia coriiceps (assembly GCF_000735185.1). Lineage (NCBI taxonomy): Eukaryota > Metazoa > Chordata > Actinopteri > Perciformes > Nototheniidae > Notothenia > Notothenia coriiceps. The sequence continues at coordinate 8,128 of NW_011365750.1, read as the reverse complement.
ACAGACAAACTAATTAACCTTTATTAACACATGAAAGAATACTTTAGGTTAAGGTCTGTCACGGCTGGAGGGCAAGGTACACAGGACCCAAATGCAGAATATCCAAATTCAAAATACTTTTATTGCTTTAGGTCATGTCTTTAAAAATCCTTAAAAAAGCTTCCATCTGAGCGGGTAAGGCAGGACTAAATTCCAAAAGGCTGGTAAATATGTGTAGACGCTTCGACTCGTGTTGTGTCCGGTTTGGATTGGGTTTTTGTCACGGTTTGTTTATTATAATTAAAACATTTAGATAAGTGACCGCTCTAATATGTGCAATATGACAAATAAACAAGCTTTGCAACAGGCAACCTTTGTCCAGGCCTCTACCCACATCATTTAGCTATAAGCTAAGTTTAGCGGGAAGCTACCAGCTCCATGGAATGTGACCTCTGGCCTCCCGACGTAAATAAGTGAAGGTTCTGTAGGGAGCGGTCCAGTGAAGACATCTTTTTCTCAGTTGGACTGAGAATCCTCTGGCCCTGATGAGTGCTCACCGTACCAAACCCAGTAACTTTTTAGCCCAATTTTTTGAAAACATTTTTTCCCAGGAAATATCCAGCTCCTTGTCACAGAAAACGTTGCAGCCAACTGAGGGTACTTAGCAAGTCACTGAGGTTGTGATAAGCTATTTATAAGCTATTTATATTTCATTTCAATCAGAGCAAATCCACTCTAATTAAAAAAATTCATTGTAAACTACTCAACCTTTACTGGCGACTTCCCATTCCCAATAATCAGGTGAAGTCATTAATGAGCGACCGGCAGCGCTTAATGTCTCTCCCCACTAAGTCCACTCGCTCTTTTGCATTTTTATTTCCTTCCGTAAGGAGGGAGCAATAAAACGATAAGAGAAGTTGCCGGGGAGAAAACCTTTAACACTTGGAGTAATTACTTCTCTTTGTGTCTTTCTTTTTAAATTAATTTTAACTACAGGCGTCAGCGTTGCCTGTAAATGTCCACTTTGTGCTAATCTAAAGTAATGTGACTGCTAATGAAGAGGGAATTGAATGTGAGGAGCCGAGTGGCCTTTTGGCTCTGAGACCGGCTCACTTACCCAGTGGTCAAGGATACATGGGCAGGTGGACACACACACACTCAACACATGTAACATCCACTTTGTCTCTTTCACACATACGCCCACCCTGTATAATATATATAAATAGTCATAATAGTCTCATATAGTCATAGTGACTGTGCGTAGAGAATTAACATCAGAATATCCTCCTATAGCAACGCTTGGCTCAGCAGTCACTTTGTATTCAATAAGCAAACATGTATTAGGCTGGATGTAAATATAGTCCCTTGAAAACCTCCTCACCACTGTGCATGTGATCAGAAGGGACAGTTGTATTCCTCAGTGTCTAACAGTGTGTTTCTGCTTTCTGCTGAACTATTGGTTGAAGCTAAAGATGTTTGAACTGAGTGGAACACTAATATAGCTGCCAAATTCCATCAAACTAAATACTCTGAATAAATAACATAAAATTAAAGCACAGTTTGATATTTTTGGAAACGGCGTGATTTGGATGACAACACAAATGTGTAACCATTAAACCTCCAGTAAGTCACTGGTGTTTCAACATGTAATACTTGCATGTGAATCAAATCATTTGTTTTATATACAATATGAACTTTTAAAAGAGAGCTGATCAATGAAATAGTCAAACTATGTAGAAAACGTTTTGCCAAAGCAACATTTATATCTTTAGAGGCGAGTAATAGAAGTATTTATTTATTTTATTCAAGTCTGACTGACCTTAATAATGTTCTACTTCTTTACCCACGGTTGTATATGCATGCAGTCTCATTGACTTACACTGTTTCATTCTCAAGAGAGACTTGCTCAAGTTTCAACAGCAGTACTACAGACAGAGTGAAGCACATGATGACAGGATCTGTGCTCAATTGCCAAAGCTCTATAGTTAAAAAAGTAGGAAGAAGAACAAGAGCGACCCCAGCAGATGCTCTTACCCGAGTTATTAGAAAAAGTTTACAATTGTACTGTATGAAAAATCCTGTAGTGTGTTCCAGGTTCAAGCAGCAGAGAAGGAGAAGGCCTTTTTAACAAAGTCTGTTCGGACTGAGGAGATTCAGTCTGAATTGGTGGTGAAGCATTGTTCATGTCAGTGAATACATAATTGGGCAGCACACCAAGGATGGAATTATAACTGAAGATATACAGTCCAAAGGTTTGTGCTGTATTATGATGGCAGCTGAATAAGGAGTGCAGAGTACAAGGCAAACAGATTCAATAGAAGGACAGCAGAACACTGACAGCTTCCTAAAACCATACCGGAGGGGAGATCAAATGAAGATCAACTGCATGCCCTCCTGCATGTCGTCCTGCTGCAGCAGCCTTTCAAGGACCTTTACTCAAATAGTGAGCTTTGAATTGGGTCTGTAGTTCTTCAGCACCATGTGATCAGATAGGATTGAAAGTTTCACAAAAAATGCATATCACATCGAATTGTGTGACATTTTTGTCTTTTTTTTAAATGTGCCACAGTTTCAATAATCAATAGAACAAAAGAGTATTATACTGTTTAACATAAAAAGCAGTCAGTCTACAGTTCTGTCACTATAGTGTTGGGGGCCAGTGTTGGTTATATACAATGATTAATGATTAATAATATTAACATAACTATTTATATTGATACAATCATACTAAAGGCATTACAATAGCTATTAAGAGTAATTCATATTAATACAAATTACTATTAATTCAATGTAATGTATATATATTAATTAGTAGGACTATATTAACAACAAATCAGCTACACGGGCTTCACCTATGTACAAAGGAATAGCCAGTTAATGTAGTTTCATAAAAGAGTCTCGTGAAACATACCAGAATACATTCTGTAGAGTGGGCTCTATTCAAAACGACTCGTAATCCACAGTTTTTGCAAGATTTGTTTACAGGGTTTTATTATTTTTATTTGATTTCCATCTCAGCTAGCTTGGAACCTTGGCTTTAGGAGAATTTAAAAAGTACCAGGTACTCACCTCAATATTTCCTAATGGACATCCGAAAAAAGTTGATTCAAGCTCTACCATTCAGGAGAAACACAGCATTACATTCCATGTTGGATTGACCCAATGCAAAACATTCTCACGCATACAGAGCCTTTTGGGAAAAACAGCTAGTTAGTTTTCTTATGGTTACTTCCCTTGCCAGCTTAACCACTTCATACATTGGTTTCGCCTTGAAAGGTCAACGGCTATCAAGGTCAAAGTTGAAATGGTTTGAACTCTGAGCTTATAGCGCTCAGCATCAATTCCACAATGCCCAACAGGGCTTTGGCCTGGTTCGATGTCAGGAACCGCTTGTACATTAAACGTCTTGGTTTCCAAATTGACCCCGCTCACAGTTGTACCGTTGATCATGAGAAGGCAGCTTGACACACAGTTTGACACCGTAATTCCTAATTTGTATCATTTATAAAGAAGTAAACAAGTATTTTGGCAGTTCATCAGCACAATTCCATATTAGAATCTCTAAACTGTTACATGTACATTTTGCTCTAAGCTGAGCCACTCACTGTGATCCACCTCTGAGGTGACGGAGGCCGTCTTGATCACATCACCTCAATCTGTTTTTGTTTTCACATCAGGATGTCTGAGCAGAAGTAATATTGTGTGCTTGGAGGAAGGGTACTTTCACAATCTGTAAAAACAGCAATGTAGGCCATATAACCCTGCGATATTGAGCTGCTGTCTTTCTTTAAGCTACTTGAGGGAGAATTGTTGTATCCACTGACAGGAAAATGACAACACAAAAATGTTAGGAAAATGTGGACTAACATGGAGTGATGTGGCATAGTCGAACAGAAGGTTCAAAGCTCTACTGCTAGTTCAAAACCTGTTTCATTATTATAAATAACAGGCTCACTGTAACTTTGCTTCAATAAATGATGAAAATAAATATATGTTAAATATAATAAATGTGAACTAGTGGGTCAAATTCCGATGCTTCACTTATAATGAAAGACCAAAGGATTTTCTCTAGAAAATTATTATATATACCCTTACCGTAATTTTCGGACTATAAGCCGCACCTGAATATAAGCCGCAGCAGCGGCATACCACTCTCGGTTCCACTTTTACTTTTGCGCGCTACCTGTCTCACTCTTTTCCGGCCTCCAGCTTTTCCTGCTGGAACCCGCCGCTTAAAGGTGGGGGTCCGCGGACCGGCCATAGAGCCCATAGAGTTAAAGGTGTTGGCCGTTAGCTGTAAAAATCCATAGATTAGCCGCACCGTTATATAAACCGCAGCGTCGAAAAATAGGGAAAAAGGCGCGGCTTATAGTCCGAAAATTACGGTAATCGTCCCACAGACGGGAAATTTACATTTTGCATTTGACCCCTCCTAGTGTTAGGAGCAGTGGGCTGCCATTATGTACATCCGCTCGGGGAGCAGTGCAGGAACGGTGCCTTGCTCAGGGACACCTCGGTAGCACTTGGCCTTTCTGGGACTTGACCTTCCGGTTCCCGAGCCAAGTCCCTATGGACTTCACCACCACCCCCCACATGTTAAATATAATAAAGCTAAGCTAGTGGGTCAAATTCCGATGCTTCACTCATAATGAAAGACCAAATTATTTTCTCCAGAAAGTTATTTATGAAGTAACTACTAATGTCAATGACAGATTGTATGTAATGGGGATGTTTCCACGGTAAATCATTGAATATTTCTGTAGCGGCTAAATCATAAATACATAATACAAAAACAAATACTAATTGTAAATTGCTGCTAAGGCAGCAGATAGCAAATGTTACATGGGAAATGATCCAAGAATGTCCTTAGTGCCTTTTCTTTCTGTTTGCTTTCAATAATCCAACATTACAAATAATAACAGGTTTTACCCATCTCGCCTTTCTGCCTTCATTTCCTCAGGCTTTTCCTGGCAATCAAACATATGCCCTTTCTGGTGCGCTAATCCCACCTCCACCCGTCTTAAATAAACACATAATCAGCAGGTCTCAAAATTATTAGGTGCCCAATGCTGCCCTCAAAAAAAGTACTTTAACTAACTACAATAATTCGACCAAATAGTGATACATCTAATATAAACAAAACAGCAAGAAAACACATTTAAAATAAATCAATGAATTGCTTCAAAAATGTATTTCGGTTTGAGCTGAGTGAAACTACAGCGGCCCTGCATGGTAAGCTTTAGTAAATGTGAACAGGAAGTAGGATCATGTAGCTTGTTGGGTGCTGGTGCTAGCTGAACTTGATGTTCTGGCACCAGAGGATTATGTCAGTCATGGCAGATACATTCATTTAAAAATACATTTTCCAATTCCAATGAATTGCAGTTGAATTGGAAAAACAATCCTCCATCTTGTGTCAGGGCGGGCTGTAATTGGCCAGTACCATCACTGCAATGCAACAAAGAAGGAAAAAGTAGGTCCACAGCAACACAGCTACTTTAAAGTACTACCGCTCAAAACGCCTTAGTAGAAATTCCAACTTTTAAGCGTAGGGCAGAAAATAAATAAAAACAGCTGTTTTAAATAATTTTGTTGTCCAGTGCTGGAATGTAACTGAGTACATTTGCTGTGCTTAAGTATAAATACAAGGTACTTGTAATTAACTTGGGGTTTTCCGTTATATGCTTCTTATATGCAAACTTTCACTCCTAAACTCATAGGTAAATGACTGTCTTTTCACTAGGTTTGTCGGATAGCCCGAGTCACTTTTAAGACTACAGTTTCTCATTCCCTAAATAAAAAACATGTATCTCCAGGTGATTCTGAATGTTTGTGATAAACTGAAGGATCAAGTGTTCCTTTATGTGTTCAGAAATATTTCCTACTTCTTAAGCTGAGTAAAGTCTTTAAAAAGCCTCCTGGATCAGCAGGAACAGTGTCAGAAAGCTACAACTGTCTTTCTGTGAAACTCATGGAAAGTTGACTTTTTAAAGAGAAATGGTTCTCACAGGACAGTGAGGAAGCTACAAACATACGATGATATAAAAAAAATATGATGAAAAAGACGAAATCAACCGACTCAACAGTATACAAAGTGTTAACATTATCAAAACCTTAAAAATCATGAACCTTTCCATACTCTACATTCAGTTGAATCTTTACGTTTACTTCAGCTGACGAGTTAGGCGCTGTTGGCATTTTCTCATTGTGTGGTATTAATACTTGTGTTACAACTTAATACTGAATTAAAGGTTTTGAATACCTCCAGCAATATAAATGTCTTAGACTTCTTATGGTAACATATTAAAGTCAACCAGTTACCGTAATCAAATGCATCTCATCATTATAACATACAGATAAATCTGTCTATTTGAACAACTTCACATAATATAAACTACGAAAATAATAATAATATTTGAGAAAAAACACAATTCACATTGTGATGGCCTGCTTTGTGTTTGATCAACGATGCAGTTGATACATGACACATGTTCACGTCAACTGAAGAATGAGTCCTTATAGATTTCCACTTTTTGAGATTAGACTACAATTTATATCTGAAACGTGGTTTGGCAGGGGCTGTTGTTATATTTATCCAAAAATGTATGACTTAAAAATAAATGAAAACGGGAAAACAAAATTGGAATCTCCTTTAACAGCAGTGTGTCATGATCGTGTTCAGTGCTGTTGTGAGTTAGGAGGAAAATAAGAACAAATTTCCAAAAAAAGAAACATTTAAACGCGTTAGTAAACACTCTGAATACTCTCCCATCCAATGACTACTTTAGCATGAATTCACAGCAAGACCTTAAAATACTGCTGCCAGCCACTGCACTGTTTCCACCATGCTCAGATTAGTACCTGACACACACACACACACACACACACACACACACACACACACACACACACACACACACACACACACACACACACACACACACACACACACACATTCACAGATGCTCATACCTCCTTGGTGGTTCATCGTGTTGCAGTCCCCCAAGCCGCCATTTTGTAAAATCTCAGAAGAGGGGGAAAAAAAGTCCTAAAATGTCCGCATTTCAAAATGAACTCAAGAGTAGAAAACCAAAATACGCTCCATGATGAAATTATATATATATATAAAAATAAAAAAAAAGGATTCCAGCTGCTGGCTTATGTTTAAGATTATTCCCCGAATATTTCTCATAGACAGGTTTACCTCAATCACTTTGTGTGTTAAGGAAAACTGGATTTGTGGGGAGATTGGATCAGTCTTCCTGGGACTTGATGAGCTTTGTGGGAACTCATCGCTGTCGGCCCACAATAATGTCATCTGCCTCTCCGCCTCCACAGATCTGTGAGAGATAGAGGCCTCAGTGAGAGACCAAGTGCTAACCTTTACTGCATTGGCTCACACTTAATCCCCTCACCCTGGGATGACGGGCACACACACACACACACACACACACACACACACACACAATCCTACATGCATCCCCAACTGTTCCTTTCAGACACACACAGAAGAAGAAAACACACCAACTCGTACACACTCCTTTCTTTTTGTGGGATCATTTGACATTGGCGCGCATGCAAGTATAATAAAAACATCAAAGGTTTTATTGTCGTACTGTACGCACAGGAGCTACAGTGTAGTTATGGCAATGAAAGTCCTACAAAAATGCAATAAGACATGAAACATTAAAAATAGTGCAAGAAAAAAATGAATGGAAATAAATAATGCACTAGAAGGTTGCATTATAATATATCTGTGAGGTTTGTTCAAATCCAGTCTTCGCTCACTCAATCACTATTACCCAGAATACACTGCGTAGTTTACTTCATAGCGATCAGTACATTTACAGTTGGGCACTTTGCAAAAAAAATTAAGGCCATATGCATTTATTCCATGATATACGTCATTTATTCATCAAGTTCACAGAAATATATAATCAGATTACTGTAGTCAGATGACATATCATCTGTTAGGAGCCATGAACCTTAACACACATCTTTAACTCCATCCTTTACACTCAGCCCTCTGTGCATGACACACACACACACACACACACACACACACACACACACACACACACACACACACACACACACACACACACACACACACACACACACACACACACACAGCGCACACACTCACACA
>NW_011365749.1:0-2805 GCF_000735185.1 Notothenia coriiceps | reverse complement strand
TGCATTTTGAAATGCTCCCGATTTCTGAGGGCAAGTATGGTGTGGGTCCTTGTACTCGGAGTCGGGCTAACGTCCACGCTAGCTGCTATATGTTTTGCATTGAGGTGATACTTAAGGCTTGATGTGCTGCGGTGATATGCGAATTCCTTTTTGCATAATTTGCATACAACCGTGCTCTTATCGACGCTTCCATCCGTGCGTTTTTTAAAACAAAATTTCCCATCCACTGGGCCAACCAAAGCGGTCTCATCAGCTTCTTCGTTCATGTTTGACTATTGTTCACTGTGGTTTGTTGTTGTCTGAAGTCATGAACGTAAATTGGTGCTCCAGTATAATCGGTACGCCTGAAACTCATCCAGTGAGAAACGTTCCGCAGGGCAAAAATAAGTGCGATTAAAATGCGTTAATTTTTTTAACGCGTTAATGTTTGTGTAATTAATTAATCTTAATTAACGCGTTAAAGTCCCGGCCCTAGTTTTATAATGATTAAAGTGTTATCAGAGCTGGTAAAGGTGCAGCTAGTTTGAATGACTTTGTATACTGCGGGGTAGCTTGTGAATTTACTCCAGGTGGAACTAAAGTCTGATTCAACACTTGATTATATTTCACATCATTCATCCACATCTATAAAGTAACTACATTTGTATTAAATAAAAGTACACTACTAACCTCTGATTTGTAGTGGAGTAGAAGTAAACAGTAGCAACACATTGAAATACTCAGTTCAAGTACACGTCTCTCAAAAGTATAAGTACAATAGTAAATGTACTTAGTTACTTTACACCACTGATAATTTGTAATAGAAGAGTAACGGCACTGTGAATGAGATATAGCACTCATAAACACAGGGACAAAACACTTCTTAGGGAACACGTTTATGGAAAATGTAGGGAGTGAACCAGAGTGATGTAATTAAGTATATTTACTAAGTACTTAGTTACTTTACTTTAGCACATTTATACTTCTATTTCACTACATCTCAGAGGGAAGCGTTGCACTTCCTATTGAGCAACATTTATGAGTGATTTTTAGATTAAAGTTTTGTAAAAGCTTATTGTCCAGTGAAAACCGTGTACCTGTGTTTAACTCTGATAGGTGAAGGTGTTTGTCGTTTGTATTGACACAATTCTTCTCTTTCTCGCTGAAAAACATTTAGAATCCTCTTGGATCCGGTGGAAAAGGCATCTTCACAAGCAACAGAACTACATACATATTAATATCATGCATTACTGTAGATTTACCAGTATATAAATGAGTTGAACCGAACCTTAAAAACTCCTACAGCAGGAAGACTCAACATACACATGAATGCTGCAGAAATATTAATCACCAAGTAAATCACAGAGAAAGTTTTACTGCGCAATCACTACTTTTACTATTCATACTTTAAGTGAATTTGGATGATAATACTTACATACTTTTACTTATGTAGGGTTGATAATGCAGGACTCTGACATGTGGTGGAGGATATCTCTAGTCTCCAAGTCTTTCAGTTGATGTGAGGCTGTGTTGGTGCTCCTGCAGATCAAGTGTGGATGGCAGCAGTCCTGCTGAGTGGCTTCTGGTGGAGCTGCAGGGAGAGATGTTCTCCAGACACAACTCTGCTTTGGCAGGGAACGTGATGGGAGACCTGCTCTACACCATAGAGGTGAACACGGTACCGCACACTGCTGATATCAAAGGCAAACTTAGTTTTAGAGTTACAAATCAAATCTGGCTCATTCAACAATAATCATAATAATAATATGTGATATTTGTATCATGTATATTCATAACTCTTTCTCCAGTGCTCAGAGACACCTACAAAGTTCATAAAGAAAGTAAAGAATGACATGCATAATGTGCTATCTGCAAAGATTATACAATGCTCTTGTTAAATTAATTGACAACTATTTTATAATTTTTTTTTCCCCTAAGAAAATAGGTAAGTTCGGTTGTGCCTTCTACATGTCTTCTCTCAGTTGCGACATTGTTTCACTCTCCACCTGCCTCCAGAAAGTATCTTGTCCCGTAGGGCTGCACGATATTGAAAAAAACTGACATTGCGATATATATATTTTTCCCCTGCGATATATATTGCGTTTTTTTTAACTATATTTAACCGGATGAAGGATTTTAGTCACGGAGGTCTAGATCTTAACTGGTTGACTCATCATACCTTAAGTCATGATCTAACATGTCATGATAATGCATGTTGCTTACCCTCAAATAAGGGGGTTCATCTGTGAATGAAGAAGGGAAGAACGTTTTTGTATTCCAAATAGTTCCAGATGGCAGATGTTGCTCTTCTTTTTGGAAGTAAATCTTAATTCTCGCCGGTATTGGCCTCCTGTGCCTCGCAAATTTTTTACCTGTGTTTTGATGGTCTGCAAACTAGCGGGGCGGGGCCTGCTGTGATCTGATCAAGAATGATTGTGATTGGTGGTTTGCTGTGCATGCAGAGCCTGCATGTCACTCACTCAAGCACCCCTGACATGAGAGCTGCGCAAGTTTTCCTTTTGTAGCAAGCAGCAAAATAATTGTAATATGACGTGTTTGAGTTCATTTACCTACTTAATATCGCCCTAAAAAAAAAAAGGAATAAAACCGCACGTCCCTGCGATGTGAATATCGCGTTTATAACGGTTATCGCCATGACACGATACAGTGTTTCCCCTAGGATGGAGTCATAGCAGCGGTGCTAAGGCACGTGGGCCCAGCATAATGTGAGCGCGGAGAATAAATCTACGCCGTCGCTTTTCTCCGGACTAAGGACGAGTTGTTCAATTTTTTCCCCGGCAACTTTCCTTCTGAGAGCGGGCCCTC
>NW_011365748.1:0-3659 GCF_000735185.1 Notothenia coriiceps | reverse complement strand
GATGACATAGTTGAAATAATCTATGTTATATGTTCATGTGTTGTAAGTCATGCTTGTGAGTTTCATCACTTAGTTTATCTAAAGAGCCTTTGTACCATCAATGTACACATGTCTGTTTCGGATTCCATGACAACATGATGGTCTTTTACATTTGGTGTTTGTTTTATTGTGACAGGAAAGCTGATGAACATCCACCCGTCCCTCCTGCCTTCATTCAAGGGGGTGAACGCCCAGAAACAGGCTCTCCAGGCTGGGGTGCGGGTCAGTGGCTGCACGGTCCACTTTGTAGCAGTAAGTACGACACCAGACAAAGAGGGTATATGTGTTCGTTCTTTATTGTCCGATTGAGGGAAGAAACATTTTACAAGTCATCACTGTTATTGCAGTTATGGTATCAAAGCTTAACACAGTGTAGTCCTAATGAAATGTAACTTTTAACTAAGTAGTATCCTTTAAAAATGTTGCTACGACATCACGTATACCAGACTTGCCTTTTCTGAAGATTTCCTAGTTTCACAGCCGTTGTTTCGTTCATCCTTCTTTCAGGAAGAGGTGGATGCGGGTGCCATTATCGTGCAGGAGGCGGTGCCCGTGCTGAGCAGCGACTCAGAGGAGAGCTTGTGCGACAGAATCAGAGAAGCTGAGCATCGAGCCTTTCCTGTCGCTCTGGATTTGGTGGCAAGCGGCACGGTGAAACTCGGAGAAGACGGGCACATCGTGTGGAAATCCAATCCACAGAGTTAAAAAACAAACCCAGATGAATGCCACTTTCCTTCTGTTACCTAAAACTAGTTCCACACAATTGACAAAGCATCAAACAAGGTCAAGATGGTCACTTTTTACTGTACTAACACCTGCTAACTGTCCTTTCTTTTTCAGACTGTCATGCTAGATGGAGATAGGTAGATTTCCGTGGGATGCTTAAAGCTTGCATGCATCCATTTCAACATCTTGTGCTTCATACTTGACCTGAATTACAGAGTTAAAGAAAACACCCACATTTTCATTACTGCTAGTTCTACAAAAGAGACACTAACAGCGTCAAACAAGGTCACCTTTGACTGCCTTAACACCTGCAAACTGTCCTTTCTTTTTCAGACTGTTATGCTAAATTGAAATGGGTAGATTGTCTTATTTTTCGTGGGATGCTTAAAGCTTGCATGCATCCATTTAATAGCAGCATTTCAACATCTTGTGTGAAGAGGCCTCATACTTGACCAAAGTTACATTCCAATGGTTTATTTTTAATCAATGTTAGTTGCACTGGAATTGACCTCCTAATAAAAGTCATATTTGTAATGCTGATGGATTCTATTAGTATAATAATAATGCATCTTTGAATGTCTGTGTAGTTGTTATTTCATCATTAAACCTGCATCGGTGAATGCATTAAAAATGATTTTGTGTGGCATTTTGTTTATTTCATTTTACGAATTTCACATAAAATCAGAAGGACTTTAATCTGGGTTGATTATTTGCACACAAAGTGGAGTTTGAACATGAACATGAAATAGTTTTATTTGCATTATTTAAGGTATGAAAACACTACACCAGTCCGCCAATGCAAGAAGAAGTAGAATATACCCTGGTAAGAAATGAACCAAATACGCCACAAAAAAGATGTGACTTTTTTTGGTTCAACACCTAAATTAATGAGTTATTATTATTATTGCATACTCGTTGTATTTGTATGTAACACTGCCTGTCGGATCGATTAGCTCAGTGTGTCAAAAAAAGCTCTCAGAAAGCATGAGGTTGTCAATTCAACTCTCACCGTGTGCAATACGTTTATCGATTTTGTCGTTAGATCCAACAGCCAAAGAGAAGAAACCAAAAGGTCTAACAAAACGTATGAAAGCATGTCTGACCGTACAGCTCCGTGTGATAGATGTTGGGTTAGGAGATCTGAGGTTGTAGGTTCGATTCTTATTAGGTGCACTACATTTATGGGTACATTTTCCAAAAAGTAGAAGACAAGACAGCTGAGATGTGTTTAGGTGCGACAGCTCAGAGTGATACGAGTCTGGTTAGAAGATCTGACGTTGTGAGTTCAGGTGCAGTAACTTTATACGTCCAGTTTCCCACACTGTGAAGAGGGATCAGTCATGTAGCTCAGAGTGGAAGATGTGTGGCCTGTAGAGCTGAGGTTCTGTGTTCAATTCCTATCTTGGGTCGACCGTAAAGAAAATTACTTTGAAAGGTTATTAAACGTTTCTTTCTTTGAGAATAAATGAGTAAAACATGGAGAGGTTGTGACACAAACACTACTCAGATCTCAGATACAAGACTGTTCTGAAGTACTGAACGCTTAGGTTCGATCCTCATGAAGTGCAGTGGTATTTCCAAATACAACACCCACCCGGTGCAAAAGTCCAAGACCCAAAGTGTAGAATTAGATTACCAAAGGTAACCCAGGTGAAATGGCTCACAGGGATAAAACACTGCCTTGAAGACAGGAGGTTGAGGGATCAATGCTTATCATTTGCAGTGGCTTTTAGGGTAAAGCACCCAAGATAAGGAATTCAAAGAAGAGAACAGTTTTACATTAACATCTGGTGGCGGTGCAATTTCGTTACATACTATACTATGACTTTCTACACATTGACTTTGTTTCACAACCCCAACCAAGAGAAACTCTCCACCAGAACATTGACTCAGGTCATTTAGCTCAGAGTGATACAAGACGGATCAGAAGACCAGAGGCTGTGGGTTTGATTCTTAGAGCGATCAACCCAGATTAAAGAAGAGCAGAGTTTTACATTAACTTGAGACCATGGTAGCTGTAGCAAACTCTATCAATGGCCACTCACAGGCTGAGACCTGATAGCTTAGAGTGATACAACGCTGCAGGTTTTGGGTTCGATCCCCATGAGGTGCATAGATCTTTGGAAGTTCAAGACCCAAAGTGTAGAATTACATTACCAAACGAAACAATATCAACGCAGGTCAGATCCAGAATCCGTAAGGAGTAACAGTTACTGGTCAAGTGGCTCAGAGGGATAGAACACAGACTGTGAGACAGAAGGTTGTTGGTTCAAGGCTTTTCAGGTGCAGTAATCTTTAAGGTTCAAAAACCCAAATGAACAGGTCATAAGCTCTTCGAAACATAATCATCTCAGGACAGATAGCTCAGAGGGATAAGTGTCAGCTCAGAATACCTGAGGTTGTGTGTTTGAAACCTCGTGAGGTAAAGTGATTTTTAAAGTGCTCTACTCAAAATGAAGAAGATAAATGCGCCCGGAGCACAGGTCTTCATGTACATGTGTTGGTGGCCGGATTGGGTCTGTCCTCGGCATTAAGGCGCCCGTGTCGAGGTTCAGGTCCGCTGCTTAGCATGTACGGGGTTCGATACTCAGAGTAGCTGAGTTAGGCAGAGTAGCTGCGGCAGTTAGTGCACAGTAGATGAGGCAGTTAGTGCAGAGTAGGTGAGGCAGAGTTAGTGCAGAATAGATGAGGCAGGTGGTGCATAGGAAGTGTAGGGTTGCGTAGTGTTGAAGGGTTGCGTAGCATAGGAGAGGCAGGTAGCGTAGGATAAGAGAGACAGGGGGAGTAGGAGAGGGAGTAGCGTAGGATAAGAAGGCAGGTAGCATAGGGTAGGAGAGGCAGGTAGGAGAGGCAGGTAGGATAAGAAGGCAGGTAGCGTAGGATAAGAGAGACAG
>NW_011365747.1:0-9237 GCF_000735185.1 Notothenia coriiceps | reverse complement strand
GAGAGGGACCGGTGCTAGCAGGTACCGTGATGTTAGCATCTGGTTAGCTAGCTGCACTAACGGACATAAGGAGCTGTTTCCACAACAAGCTGGAGGAGAGTCCTCTTCTGTCAGACTGAGGGGCTCAGGTGAGCTAAAGGACTCTTGAGTGTTTAGAACAGTTTTGTCACAAATTATTCAAAAGATTATTTCCATGGTACACCTCTATATGATCATTATAGTTATACAAACAATAAGAGAATAAATGAAAAACAGGTATGAAATAGCCTACTATATGGCAGTAAAACAAGAATACAGTTTAAAAGGGGAGTGATTTTTAAAATATCCATAAAGAAAAGAAAATACTGTTTACAGTTCTGTTTCATCTGGGTGTTGAGAGATGTATCCATAGATCTCTTCATGTTGCTCTCAAAGTGCACCAGATTGATGCTTTCAACTTCAATATTTAAAAAAAATCTTCCCGGGGGAGCATCCCCCCGGACCCCCCTAGAGGAGGTGATGACCCCCCTAGAGGAGGTGAGGTCCGCACCCCAATAGCACTTTACCCCTGCCTATGTGCCGTGAGCTGATTATGGAGCCTTCATTGTAACAGTAATTCAGATGCAATTAGCCTATATAAAAGGCTTCAAATTGGAAGCATTGTCTGGGCCGTCTTTTTCACTCAATTCTGCAATAGGTAGATCTCGCCTTTCACCTAGGCCGAGGTCGGTGATCTTAGGCTTAAAATGGTTGGTGACCACTGCTCTATAGTGTCCCCTGGTCTCCCAGCTATGTGCGTCAGTCTTTAGTGTCCCCTGGTCTCCCAGCTGTGTGCGTCACTCTTTAGTGTCCCCTGGTCTCCCAGCTGTGTGTGTCACTCTTTAGTGTCCCCTGGTCTCCCAGCTGTGTGCGTCACTCTTTAGTGTCCCCTGGTCTCCAGCTGTGTGCGTCACTCTTTAGTGTCCCCTGGTCTCCAGCTGTGTGCGTCACTCTTTAGTGTCCCCTGGTCTCCGTTGTGTTTTGAGCTTCTTTGTGTTTGTATCCCTGCATCCTTTCTGGAGCTGCAGCGTGTCTCTCCTGATGGAAGAGTTTGGACCAGTCGTCCTCAGTTTGTTCTCACGACGCCTCTCAGCTGTCTGCTGTGGGTCTTTGAGCCGGTCAGGTTTCTGCGGCTGATCCTTGTTTCGCTGACGCTGATGAACCTTGTGAGCGGATCATCTGCTCGTTAACAGCTTTAACCTGCAGGCGCTGCAACATGAGCACAAAAACAAATCTGAGTGTGACCCCCACCCAGGGTCGTGATGGTGAAACACAAAAGACACAGTTAAAAACCATCATATAAAAGAAGACATAATAGAGTTGTGCAGGAATGAGTCCTGAAACCTGGAATTGAGTCAGCATTTTATCACTTCCTGTCCCGTGGTCTGGAGGTCAATGGTTTTCTGAATGTGTTTTTGGTTGTTATCCTTTTTAAGGTCTGAGGTTAATACGGCCTGCAATGTATATAAAGCCCGAACAGATAACAGAAGAAAAAACAGGACTATGGGACAGGACTTGTCAGATTATTCATACAAATGATTTATGTAGGTTCAAATTCTCAGTCTGACTCCAGAGCCCAGTCTGCTCTGATTGGTTAGCTGGCCGGGCTCTGATGTTATTGGTCGACCGCTTAGAGATGTCCCACCCCCCCAGCCTATCACGTACAATGTGTTCGAGCGCTAGCCAATAGGAGAGCTAATGTTACAGAGTGATGTCACTGTGTTCCAGAAGTAAACAAAGGAGGAAGACATTTAGGATGAGCAGGAAATCATATTAGGTCAAGGCAACTAGATAACAACTTATTATTGTTTTATCTTTCACCTGAGGTATTTATTTCAGATTATGACGGATAATTAAATTGAGATCAGGTATAACAACAGGTATAAATGTCATAGAGCTAAACTTAATTATTTGTATCGCCTTTGGGGTTCCACAATTAAAGTGAATGCATTTGAAAGATAAGATAAACTTTATTGATCCCAATGTTAAAACAAGGCATTGCACATCATTTAAATAAAAAGAGTAGAAAATAAACAAATATAAACATCTCAAAAGAGAAAATAAAACATTATTAAAAAGTTATACAAGTTGCAACTAAGTTTGAAAGTAGGATATTATTGGCATTAACTGGCAAGGAATGGCATAATACATTAAACATAAATGTTACATGTACAAGTGAATAAAGTGCAGCAATCACCTTGATCCAAAACATAAGATCAAGTATAAAAATGATAAAACTGTCCATCTGTAAAAAGCAGTAAAATATCTAAATGCCTGTTTTCTGTCAATGTTCTCTCTTTTCTTAATGTTTTCTCTCACCATGTTGGACTGATGTGTGTGAGTTAGATTTGGGAGGGTAATCTGTGTGTCCCCATGTGTCCTTACCGTCCTCCTTTAATCCTGTTAGTTCCATAATCCTCCCACAGCGCTCAGATCCCAGCAGGACTTCACTGTTGTTCTTCTTCTGTGGGACGCTGCCGGACCCTCGCTAACTTCTCAGGTAGGACAACCAGCACATAGACCCCACAAAACACCCCACTAAACACCCCACCGACCTCCACAAAACTCCCCCAAAATAATACCTCAACAGGCGGGGAAATGCTGCAGAGCATGGTGGTTTAGTCGTGAGTCACTTTGTTTAGATTATCTGAGTGTGCAGTTTATTTAGCCAGTAAACAACATTTGCTAACGAGCTAGCTAACATGCTAACAGACAAATACGGTTGGTTTGCAGTGCTCGTTACGTTTACTTCTTTACATGCACTTTTTTTCAATAAATTATACTTCTGATAGTTTTTTTTCTGAAGAATACTTTTTGTATTTGCGATCAAATGTAAGAACTTCTGCTTTCTTACACTGGGATACACTGACTTCTCACTATTTTTACCAATGTATTCAGTTGTAAATAATATCATGGTTAGCCGAGCTCACATGCAATTGTCTAGCAGAGTCTGTATACACACACACACACACACACACACACACACACACACACACACACACACACACACACACACCCTTTTGTTCAGCACATTTTTCTTTTTCTTTGTAGAAAAGGAACTGTGTTTGAATCTAATACGTTAATAATTGCATCTAATGAAGTACCTTACTTTTTACAAAATACCTTTTTTACAAGTAATTTTAAAGTTACATTTATATTTGCTTGCCCACCATGTTATTGACTCACTGTTGTTCATTTTCTAGCACATTATCTGGCTGTGAAGTTAATTAAACTAGCCAACTTGTCTAATTTCACTAAGTGGATGATAATTAACCATCAAATGAGTTAACCGACTGTTTACCTGGCCAGTTGCATGAAGCATCTTTATTTAGGACTTCCCTTTAAAATGAACTTACGGTTCCCTTTGTAACATGAGATGTAATTCCTGTAATGAGTATATTGTCTTAAGTGTGTATGTTTTCATAATGATATTAGCAATACTTTAAAATCAATGCACAATTATCCTTGATAAGAAATGCTAGCATTGATAAAAAGCTACTGAACCTCAACAAAACATATGGCTAAGTTGTGGCAACAAATTGTAAAAACCCTGTGAGGCAAATGTGTAATATGTGAAATTGGTCAATATAAATAGATCTGACTAAATTTGATTTGATTCAAATATTGGCTGATCGACTGATCTCACTACCTGACTTAGAAACTAGCTATTTTGGATAAAGAACAGAATGTTAATGGTCAATTTAGTAACAAGCTAGATATCTAAATATCTATTAAACTAGCTAACTAATAGCAACTAGCTTAATATCTAACAAGCTACTTGTAAAGCTAACTAACCGACTTACTGGTTGACTGAGCATCTAGCTGAAAATCTAAAAATCAAACTAAAATAATAACTAACTGACTTACTTGTTGACAAACGAGCTATTTGGCTAAAGAACTAACTGGAAAGCTAACTAACTGACTTACTGGTGGTTTTAGCAACTAGCTAAAATACTAAAGAGCTAACTGGAAGGTGAAAGTCACACCTTTATACCCTTTTTCTCGCCTACTGAATCAGTTTGATGTATTTTGTTGCAACAAAACTATTTCCTTTACTCTGGAAAACTGGGAGATTTTTTGGGGGGGAATTGGGTTTTTCCCAAACCGCTGAGATGTTCCTAAAACAGACAGTGTTGTACGATCTACAGATTTAATATAAGATAAGATAAAAGATAAGGTAAAATGTACTTATGTATTAATCCCAATTTGGGAATTCTGTTTTATTGCATAATATCTGAGATTGGGATCCATAAATAAGACTTGATTTGATTAAAGATTTTGCCAAACGTAAACCTGGCTGGAGACAATCAAAACTGCAAAACTGGTGGATATAAAACCTAGCTAAATGGCTAAAGAGCTAACTGGAAAGTGCAAGTGACTCCAGTTGAAATGTTTGTCAGCACAGTGAAACAGCTCTGCTGCCGACCTCCTGAGGCGGATTAGGGTCACGGTCAGTCAGCGCTAATCAAGCTGACGCTGAGCCAGAACTGATCCAAACGCCGCTAATCACCGAGCGAGTCGAGTCAATAGAGAGAACGCTAATTAGGAACCTTTCCAAGAACTCTTTTATTTTTTTTAAAAGATACCAAAGTTCTACATTCATTATTTTTCTTCCATGTGCTGTGTGATAAGCATAGATGTGTTGTTGGACCGGTGTAGTCGTAATTAACATTAACACTTGTGTTTGGACATTTTCGTTAAATGAATATAAAAGGGGCAAAATGATCACAAACAAAAAAATTAGATGTTTACATTTGAGTTTTGTGTGAGAACTGTCATGATTTTTTTTTGTATCTCCAGTGGAGAGATTGATGTCAATTCTTATACATAAATAAGTATTTGTAAATGCATTAGAGTCAAGTGGGTAACATCAAGTAGTATTTTCTAGTTTATTTTTGGGGTATAAATAGTTTTAATACTGTTTTAATAAGAGTAACAATGACATTAGTAAGAGAATGCAAATAGAGATTAGACCAGGTTGTGTGGTGCAGGTATTTGCAGTTTATAGTGGCCCCTAGTCCCATAGCATCAGTTTGTAAACCCTTTTTTAATCCCTATTCCTTTATGGCCTAACGTTAGCTTTTTACTTCAGAAATCATAAAGAGGTGTTAATATGTGGAGATTATCGTTTGTTTGACACAGAGATTATTTTCTGCAATAATCCAAAATCAAACGGAGGAATCCCATTGGACCAGGGAGGTGCTGCCTTCAGGGTCCAACACAGAAATACAACACCCTTCACTCTTAACTATTCTGTGTGTGTGTTTGTTCTCGCAGGATGTTGAGCTGGGTGGCTAAAGTCGTTCCGCAGCCGCCGGAGCCTCCGCCAAAAAATGTTGAAGAGCAGAAACTGGGGAAACCAGTGGCCACGCCCCCTGCGGTGACTCCTCCCCTTAGTTTAAGCCAAGCCCATTTATGTTTTCATCACGATTTTATCATTTTCGTTACATCTCTTATTGCCATCGTAAAAACATATTATATGAAGTTTATTCACACTACAGCCACTACCAGAGTTCCTTTTTTATTCTATCATTCTGGGACCCAAATGTGGAAAATAATATTTTAAATTACAATCAAAATGTTTGAATCACACTTTAATGGTTACTTTACTGACTTTAGATATAGAATTTTTAAATACGTATACATACCTTATAGCCTAGGTGATATACTGCACATACATTTTTTATATTCAAATATAATACGCATTATAAGACTGCATGTATTTTATCTATGCCATTATGCCCGAGGAATACTTGTCAACATTTATTTTAATTGTATAATATTTATTTTAAAAGTTATATACATAGCTTATTCCTCTTTAATGTTTGTATGCAACAAAGCAAATTACTTTTTAATAGTACTTGGCAATAACCCGGATTCTGATTATGTGTTTCATTATGTAAACTTTATATGTTTAACATGAAATCATATTGTGTTTTCAACAGGAGAAGAAAGTGACATTTCTAGATGAGAGCAAACAGCAGGGTAAGACAGCATCGTGAACATCTCGTGGTTCAGTTTGGGTTTTGTTCTTCTTGCTAAACAATAAGTATTGTGTTTTATTAACAGCTCAAAAAGAAGGCAAACCCAAACAGGAAGTAAAGGCGGTGGAGAGCGGGTGAGATGATCTGAGATATACAATGATGTTTACTATAATAGTTACTTCATGAAAGATCTGCATTGCAATTCAGTTTATGGTCATTTTCCTGTTTGTGTCCCTTTTCGTACATGGGGAGGTTTTGATAAACAGGATTATGAACAAAATAAAGTTTTTAGAAATAATATTCACCTAAAATGATATAAAAAATGTATCGTATTGTCTTTATAAATTGAAAATGACAATAACTCACATCAACTTAAATGAATCTCTAGTGTATTAAAGTAGCAAGTATAAAGTTTATTTACTGTATTTTATTGATGTTATGTGCCCTCATTTAAATGAACACTGGATGTTTTGCTCTCAGCCCGGAGCCTGTCGCTCAGTCCGGGGTGTTTACGTGGTTCAACGCCACTTTGCCCAAACCTGCTCTCCCACCAAACCTGAGCCGGGCCAACTCCGTCGAGAAGGTGAGGACCAGATACTGACCCAGCACTAGATACTGACCCAGGACCAGATACTGACCCAGCACTAGATACTGACCCAGCACTAGATACTGACACAGCACTAAATACTGACCCAGCACTAGAAACCGGGACCAGATGCTGACCCACAACAACATATCCACCCAGGACCAGATACATGCCTCGGATTGCTTACTTACCCAAGACCAGGTTCTTACCAAGGACCAGCTACTGACACAGGACCAGATATTAACCATGGGACCGGATACTGCACCAGAACCACATACTGCCCCAGCACAAGATACTTACCCGGATCGCTTACTTACTCAGGACCAGATCCTGCAACAGAGTCGTTCTGTAGGTCCAATTAATATTTTTTGTGTCTTTTCCTTCTTTCCAGGAGGAAAACACAACAACCAGGTACATATATATATAATATATAAAGGATGTGGAGTTTCAGAGATTATACTATTTTTATATGCAGTATAGTGTAAATAAAGGAGGACCAAGAACGGATCCCTGTGGTACTCCTTTACTAACTTTAAGAAGACTTAGCTTGAGTTTTTCCAATAAAAGTACCATGATTATGGTGAATGATTGCCCAAGGCTTTATTGATATTGTTAGGTCAACACAAAGCAGCTGTGCTATGACAGATTTGTTATTATGTTTATCAGAAATGTGGAGTTAATGGTTTCCAGATGTGTTGCAGTGATACAAGTGTTTTGATGTTTCCTCTGTGTTCCTTCCTCTCTGTAATAACAGTAAACCTGAAGACGAGTGAGTAACGACAGGAAACAGATAGTGAGCTGCTTAATAAACCCATTAGCCATAGGCTGCCAAATACTGCGATGCTTTAAATACCCATCAACAGGCAAATTGTCAAATACTGAGCTGCTTAATATACCCTACAGGACAAACACTGCAAATTACTGCCATCAGTTTGCAAACTGCCAAATACTGAGCTGGCTTGATATGTATTAGCAGAACACCGAGCTCCTTTATAAACCCGCCAATAGGCAGACTGCCAAATACTGAGCCGCTTTAGAAACTAATCAACAGACGGACTAATAGTGAAATAGTGAGCTTGTCTAAATACCCCTCAACGTGCATACGGCTAAATAATGAGCTTTTTTATAAACCCTCAACGTGCATACTGCCAAATAGTGAGCTACGATATAAATCCATCAACCCTGCATAATGCCAAATACTGAGCTGCTTTATATGCCCATTTGATGGCATATATGCCAAATAGTGAGCTTCATTTCATGTCTCATTGCTGTTTACTACTGTATTTATCATATTGTTACGCTGATCATGTGATCTATATTATATTTGTCTCAGTTAGGATAGATTCTCATCTCCTGAAGAAGAAATCAGTCGTTGTGTTTCTGTTTTTATTTCTCCTCAGGAAAGGGATGATGGCCTGGATCTCTGAGGGTTTGGAGAAAGTCGTTCCTCAGCCCGACCTGAAGAAGGAAACCCCAGCAGAACCTGAGCAGCTCACCGAGTTATCAGCTGTTACTGCAGTATGAATACAGTCCTGTGATATCATACCAACCAGAAAGAGACTAAGAGAATATAATAAACTAGATTTGACGTATAATATTGATGTTGTGATATAATGTGAGTGTGTGTTTCTCCTCAGGTGTTGGTGGCAGCACCTGAAAAACCTGCAGAGCCTCAGATCAATGTGGAGGAGCGAGAGGAACACACTGACAAGAGACTCCTCCCCCCCAGGTGAGTGTGTGTGTGTGTGTGTGTGTGTGTGTGTGTGTGTGTGTGTGTGTGTGTGTGTGTGTGTGTGTGTGTGTGTGTGTGTGTGTGTGTGTGTGTGTGTGTGCGTTATATGTGTGTTTAAATGGGTGTGTATGGGTGTGTTTATATGTGTGTGTTCATTACAGGATGTTAGACTGGATCAAAAAAGGTTTAGAGAAAGTCGTCCCTCAGCCGAAGACAGAAATCATGGAGAGGCCTGAAGCTCCTGCTGAAGCAAAAGGTCAGCTTTTAATCATCATTACACATGAATACATGTCATACTAATGTTAAGAATAAATATATATAACCTGCGTCTACTGATTATTTAAACAGCACCAGAACCGGCTCCAGCCACAAAAGCAGCTCCTGAAACTGAGAAGTGAGTAAACATTTGTATCTCGGAAAAACAAATGTTATGCATAGAAAAATTGAAAGAGGGGAGATCAAAATGTAAAGTAAGAGGGTTATGCCTTTTTATTATTGTTGTATTTTCACCAACAACACAAACAAGATTTCCAGGATTAGTTGTCAGTTGTAATACCTTTTCTATAAATGTGTGAAACATTTCAATGAAAATGGCCAATAAGTCTAAGGTAAATGTTCGAGCCATTTTCCTTTTGTTATTATTGTCCAAATGTTAGGCTTAACAATAATAATATAAATTAGATTAAACTGTAAATTATCGGGTATTTTTGTGAGTCACATTATGGTTTAAAATGGATTCATTTAAGGCTAACTTATTATTTGTTATATGTGCGTCAGTATCACGTGCATAGCTATATGCCTATATACTGTATAGACCCTCCAGAAAAACGCGATTCTGCGATCGCAGAATTTACCGCATAATCAGCAAAATGGCGCAGATTTTTAAAAGGCCGCATAATCCCCGCCATTTTTCCACA
>NW_011365746.1:0-3529 GCF_000735185.1 Notothenia coriiceps | reverse complement strand
GATCAAGGACTAGTTACTGATGGAGGACTAGTTACTGATGGAGTAGTTACTGATTGAGGACTAGTTACTGATGGAGGACTAGTTACTGATTGAGGACTAGTTACTGATGATTGAGGACTAGTTACTGATGGATGACTAGTTACTGATGGAGGATTAGTTACTGATGGAGCTCTTACTGATGGAGGACTAGTTACTGATGGATGACTAGTTACTGATGGAGGATTCGTTTCTGATGGAGGACTAGTTACTGACGGACTACTGATGGAGGACTTACGGATGGAGGACTAGTTACTGAGGGACTA
This sequence comes from Notothenia coriiceps, assembly GCF_000735185.1. Classification (NCBI taxonomy): domain Eukaryota; kingdom Metazoa; phylum Chordata; class Actinopteri; order Perciformes; family Nototheniidae; genus Notothenia; species Notothenia coriiceps. The sequence goes on along the minus strand of NW_011365746.1, from coordinate 3,227 downwards.
CTGACGGAGGGCTAGTTACTGAGGGAGGACTAGTTACTGATGGAGGACTAGTTACTGATGGATGATTAGCTAGTTACTGAATGAGGACTAGTTACTGATGGGGGACTAGTTAATGAGGGAGGACTAGTTACTGAGGGAGGACTAGTTACTGGTGGAGGACTACTTACTGAGGGAGGACGAGTTAATGATAGGACTAGTTACTGATGGAGGACTAGTTACTGGTGGAGGACTAGTTATTGGGGAGGAACTAGTAGCTTATAACATAGTATTCCTACACTATGGTACTTTTACTCTAGTAAAATATCTGAGTACTTCTCCCACCTCTTTTTAAGACCAATGAGATCCCAAAGAGTAGCTTCTCTGTTCCACCTTATTGATGGTGCAATATTATGTCTTAAAGGACAGTTGTGTATGTTGTAATAATATTCCAGCTTTGATTGACATCTCTCCTGGGTAATTAATGAGACTGTTGTTTAGTTATCCAACGCAGTAAGTTAGAAATACCTCTTCAGTATAATATAGAAGAGTGCATTTTATGGCTGATACTGACATAATTTTACATAATTACACATTTCTTTTTTACTAGATCTTAACAAGTCTTACGGCACTGGTCCTATGACAACCAGGTGCCAGGTGTACGATTCTACTTTTGCACCATTAGAATATAGACTTTATACGCTGCTGAACAAATTAAATTAACAATCAGAAATCATGTCTCATGTAACTCTTTCAAAAGTCGTAAAGACATTGGATTTTATTAATCATTTTTTCCTTACATTGCATATTAAAAAACCCACAAGAAATGTATTTATATAGTTTACAGAATGCATGTTACATTAGGAAATTAATAAAAATGTATATTAAGACTTACACTGGTACTACCAGGCAATGTATTCAAGGCAAGGTCTATTTTGTGTTTGTTTCATTTCAAATGGCGATCATAAATATCATAAATCTAACTTACCTTCCTGAAAAAGCACAGTCCAGTGTTCCCTTTTAACTCAATGGAGTTAGATACACATTTTAAATGGAAATACTTGTCTCAATAACCTTGACTCAAATCATGCAGTTTATAGTGTTTGCATTTATTTTATTCTTTCCTTTGCATAAAGTGTCATCGAAGCATCTCAACTCCTCAGAATATCAACGGGACTTTTGTTACAGCCCTAAATACTAGAAATGCGAGGCCACCACTTTAAACCAAATGTACAATTCAGCCCTTTAATCACACTCAATTCAGAGGCTGCTGATTGGTGAAGAGCATTACAATAATACTCAGAGTGCGAACGTTAATACTTCACCCACAACTTGTATATACACATTGTTCACCCCGTGTTACCTTGAATTTGAGAAAATGTTATTTTTACTGGCACGTTGAATGATCATTAAACAACTGGGAAAAGTCTTGACGAATTGAAGCACAAATACGGCATCAAACTCACACAAATCATGGAGTGTAATCTCATCAATGTACTGGTATACTATTAAAATAAAGTTTACAAACACATGCAGTTTCTCTATTTAATTCACACACACCGAAGAGTAGCTCAATCTGTCAGAGTTAATGCAGTGTTTTAAATAGAAAGGTTTTTAGCGAAAATTCATGAATGAGTGCAGAACGTTGGATTTGTTGTTCAATCATTCAAAGTAGCACAAGGTGAGAAGTTGATACCAAATCGATAAGTTATTTACTTTTCCATACCAAAAACACTGTCTTCTTTAAAGTAAAGTATTCCTTATCAATCAGTCATTTATAAATCACGACTCCAGACTCTGAGGTTTGAAATTGAAGTGCTGTATTTTTGCTGGTTGAAAAAACAAAACGCTTTTAAAGAAGAAGCCAGCGTCATTTCAGAAGTGCGTAGCTGCCACTGACGATGAGGCTTTCTTCCTTTATCAGTAATGTGTTCTGCTCTGAGGTTTAACAGAAGATGACCACGAGAGACGAAGTGGTTCTCTGATGTGTCAAAGGACAATGTTTAATGATAAATAATTAGGTTTCTTCACAACTAACTAGCTATAATCCCCAGAGATTAACTTGCTCCGTGGAATGTGTGCTTAAAAAAAACACGTTTTAATCGGTCGAGACTTGAAGATTAATCCCCAGGCGAGCCCGCTAACACTTTGAATTTTAGCAGAAAGATGTGATATAAATGCAAATATAAAGTCAAACCATTGTTCCTGAGATGTGTCCCAAAAATAAATACAAATATACATCCCCCTTCTCAGTGAAAAACGTGCTACATCATCACAACACCACCCGTTTAAGTGAGTACAAAATGGCATTACATCAAAATAACAAAACATGGATGTCAGGTTTGTGTTGGCAGTCGTGCAAAAGGTCACGGGGTCAGGATCACAATCTGAATTAGGAAACAGGAAGTGTGTGTCAGGGTCAGAGGTCACAGACAGACTCACAGTGGTCAGCATTTTGTAAACATGTCCACCTCGTCTCAGAGCCCTTATCACAACACGGAGACGGACAGGCTGACACTTTCTTTTGCAAAAACAAGAGGGTCCGCACGCAACAAAGCCCGGGAGTTCCCATCATGTTGTGTTGTTGCTCTTAGGCGATTGCTACATATATTTAAAAGGTACCTTTAAACCAAAGTGAGGTCAATGTGCTTGAAAAAATTGACTTTTATTTGATGTATTATGACAAGAAATGTCTCATAACTGCAGTAGGTTAGTTATTAAGTGGAATCTAATACCGTTTTTCAAATCTGTGGACACAATACACTTAATTAAAGTCAAACTTCCTTCAGTGTACGGCTCCGTGTGCCGTGTGCAGAGGAATGACACATTTACATCCGAAGGGCGAGTGGTGCTGAAAGAACTGAAACGTTGACTTTAATTGAATGTTTTATGTCAACAGATGTCTCATAACTGCAGTCCGTTAGTTGAATGCATGATAACAAGTTGAACCTAAAATAGTTATTGGACATTTGTGGACATAATACATTAAATTAAAGTGAACGTTTCAGTTTTTTAAGTGTACGGTTCGTGCGAGGGGTTGGACGTTGACTTTAATTGAATGTTTTATGTCAACAGATGTCTCATAACCGCAGTAGGTTAGTTGAAAGCATGATATTAAGTGTAACCTAATGTCAAATCTGTGCACATAATACACTTAATTTAAGTCAAAGTTCCTTCAGTGTACGGCTCTGTTATGCCGTGTGCAGAGGAATGACAAATTTGCATCCGAAGGGCGAGTGGTAGCTGATTCC
>NW_011365745.1:0-2578 GCF_000735185.1 Notothenia coriiceps | reverse complement strand
AGAGCATGGTGACAGCATGGTAACAGCATGGTAACAGCATGGAAGCAGCATGGTGACAGCATGGTGACAGCATGGTAACAGCATGGTAACAGCATGGTGACAGCATGGTAGCAGCATGGTAGCAGCATGGTGACAGCATGGTAACAGCATGGTAGCATGATACTGGTGACACGCCCCCCTCCTTTGCTGGGGGCGTGGTCAGCTGCAGCTCATTTGCCACAGAATCAGCCCTTGTGAAGACAGGGCTGGAAGAGAGCGAATAGAGCGAAATGAGGCATGGCTAAAATGCATGATCTGTTTGGTATTTTGAAAAAAAACTTCACAGCCATGTTTTATATAGGTATGGCCCCAAATATATGTTTCAAATATACCATGATAGGTCCACTTTAACTTTAATTCATTGTGTGCAGTACAGAGTAGGTAAAGATGATATGCATTTTTTTCAGCCGGTATTACTTCTCATGATTAACGCAAATCATTTCCCAATCATTTTTGCATTTACACGATTCTCATCACCTGTAGTTTATGCACACCTGAGGAGGAAAGAAGTAGGAAAAAGATTGATGATTTATTGCTTCTCAGTTCTTCCCTGACCGCATTTTAAGTGACATCATTTTTGTTAGAACAATAAAAACCAGTTCTGACTTTCTCAAATGTTCATTAATCTTTCCAGCAAAGTACATGACTCTTATATTGCAAATGTATTGTCTAAAAATGTCGGCAGAAGCAAAGGCATGTTTTGCTCTCACCGGGCAGAACACTTTTTTTCTTCTCTGTGTTTATTAGTAGATATAGTGGAGTGTTTTCTTATAATTTTATTCTGGGAAAGTGTTTCCCCGGCCTTTTCAGGTACATTGCTTGTCACATAACAATGGTTAGTCCTGACAATTCACTTCCTGGGGACGAAGGCTGTTCTGACACGCCTGTCATACCGTTACTAATTGACCAGCTCATACAGAATGCATGAGTGTCAGATTAGGGGTCAATAATCAAATTGGCTCGTTTGTATATAGGTCAGGGCTGGGTCATGGCTTTCTGTAGACTTCATTTGCACAAGGGGTCACATTATTATACCTGCTAGTTGTTCTGTATTTTGTGTGTAAGTGTGTAATATGACAACTGTTTAAAATTCCACTTCTGCGACAGCTGTATGGAGCAGTGTGGCAACAGCAGCTGTGTGTTTGTGCTGCTCTGTGTGATTGTGTGTGTGTATGCACCAACTCAAGTATGCTGGAGTGCTGCTGTGCTAAACGGCTGTTCTGAATAATAGATAGAGAGTGCGGCCTCCAGCCTGTTAAAATATCCATGAGCTTCCTTTGAGCTGGTTATATAGCTAAAAGGCTAATAAGGGAGAAATAGAGAGTTAATATCCAATGAGGAGGAGAGTGATCTGCTAGGCAAGGTGCACTACACAAAGGCAGTGGCGAACCGTGTCTATCACAACTGGACCTTCTGTAGACACACACACCCCCCGCAGCCGCCGCTCCCCCCCTCCCCCCACGGCATGATAATGTCCTTCTTTTCACTAAATTGTCGTCTTGAATGTACTCACAACAATTCCGCAACAACTTCATCTTCACCTGTTGCACTTGTCATTTCAACGTTAAAAGCAATAAAACGGCATGAATTGCTTCGTCGCATTCATATGTCTCGAGCCAGTTAACCAGCGGGCCTTCTAGAGCACCCTGGAACCAAGGGAAACTCTGAAAGAATACGCCCATTGGCTACAAATATATAAATATAAATATATAAATTCATATATAATAATATAATAATATAAATATGATTGGTTGATCAAACTGTCAGTCCAAACGTACGCTCTCATTCAGTGCAACGGCCAGGACATTCTATCAAGGATATAGAATACCTTGGTTGAAGGATATTCTACCCAGAGACCCAGAACAAGATCTGATTGGTTGCTTTCTTTTCTAACACAAAACCACTGAAATGCGTAGTGCATGGTCCGAGAAGGACAAACAAATCAACGTAACACTGTAATATTACAGATCAACAACACCAATACGATTTTAATTTATTCCTTTTATATACATTTTATTTATATAATTAAATCGATTTTTTGTTTGTTTTATCTGAGTGTTCCAGGGTATTCTCTGAATACATTGAAGGCCCTGACGGTTCGCCACTGCACAAAGGTGTGCCCTCTTTCCCTTTACCTGCCTACTTCAGTCAATCATTTCCCAGCATGCCCTTTGGTCTCAAAGAAGCAACATGATTTTTTTCCTTCAGAAAAGAGTGGTGCAGAATTGAGTCCTAAACAATTTTAACACGTCCAGGTTCCCTTGTATTGAAGTTAATTTTTTTGAAATGCCTGAATTGAGGTCTAGTGTTTATACAAGCGTATGAGTTTTGTTTTAAGAAGAAAAATACTGAAGTGAAAACCCCTTTTATATCTGAATCTTTTACATGTTTTTAAAAAACAAGTGGCTAAATAAGACTTCTAAATAATATCATGCCGAACATGAGACCAGCTTTAGCTTAGCAACAACTTATCGGCAAAGTTATGAAACCATTATGTAGTTTGTTTAAAGCATTATGTTAGCTTTTTACTTCTGTGGGA
>NW_011365744.1:7366-10956 GCF_000735185.1 Notothenia coriiceps | reverse complement strand
TTTAAAGTAGAGACACTACATACTGATATACACCTGAACATCAGCAGGAGAGGACTCTTTAAAGTAGAGACACTACATACTGATATACACCTGAACATCAGCAGGAGAGGACTCTTTAAAGTAGAGACACTACATACTGATATACACCTGAACATCAGCAGGAGAGGACTCTTTAAAGTAGAGACACGTAATGCTAATAGCAACCTGAAAATGGGCCTCTTTAACACATAATTAACTGAGGCTATGGAAGATGGATGTTTCCTTTTTTACCATCTATCCTTCATTTCTCGCTTGTCGCCTCTATTCTCTCTAGCTCTTCCTCCCTCTCCTCTCATTCCACGCTCTCTCTCTCTCTCCTCATTTATCATCTCGGCTGAGAGGAGGCAGACAGGGATGAATGACTGAGGAAATTGAATTCCTCTTATCACCGCTGTGCTCCTGCAGTGAGCCGTGAATTTGCACGTCTGCTTCGTCCACACCTGTTTGTGCACACAGACACGGCACACAAACACAACTCTGCTGTGGAAACCTGTGATTCCAGTATCTTCTTATGTTGACATCATGCATCTCTCTGTCTTTTTATTTTCCAGTTGCAGAACGAGCAACAGGAAGAGTCTGATCCTGACCACCACCTCCCCCACGCTGCCTCGCCCTCACTCCCCTCTCCCCCTCCCCGGACACCTCGGTACGTGGAGTCACACATCACCTCTAAGCTGTGACCTTTTAGCTATTCAATTACTGAGATATAGAAATTTAAATATAGATATGAAAGGCTAACTTTAAGTTTGATTCTAAAAGATTGATTGGAAAAATATATAATTTTTCTTAGAATGACAACCTGTTCCAAGTATGTACGGAAGAGAATTAGAGCCACAAGTCAAAAAACGTAAGAATGTCTAAAAATTCTAAAATCCCCTCCCAAAAATAGAATTAATTATTTCTCAAAATTCAGATTGTTTTACTCATAATTCTGAGAAGAAAAAAATCTGAAGTTTGAGAGAAAATTATTGAGTTTTTCTTATTATGATTTCTCTTAAAAGTAAATCGCCCTTTGGAAGTCCACCCCCTACAAAGATGCTAAAAGGCAGCCCCTCTCTCAGGTTTCAGCTAGAACTTTGAAATTTCAAAGTTATATCTAACATGTTCAGACGCACAAAAAAGCCTCTTGGAAGCCTGTCCTAAAACCAACAGGACGATGGCCATTTTGAATTTGATGTGGCTAGGGATGTCCCGATCACCTTTTTTTGCTCCTGATCCGATTCCGATCATTTGATTTTGACAATTTGCCGATACCGATTTTTCCCGATCCGATCTTTATGCAATGCATTAAGAGAAAAAAAAGAAAAAAAGCATTCAAGTTGTCCCTTAAGGTTATTTTTTTATTTAAATTGGATATTCTATCCAACATGGATATAGCTTCTTTCTTTCACAGCAGCATTGGATCAGTTCAGTTGTGCAGCATTGGATCAAAACAAAATAAAGCTTTCAGTACTCGTTAGCTTACTGCTACAATTAGACACTGCGCCCACTCTGTTGCCAGATTTGAGAGAAATAAGCAACCAGGTCTATGAAAACAAGCCCCAAAGAAGCAACACATACATGATGTTGTGTAATTTGAAACCAAAACTAAGGCCTCAGGATGACTTTAAGACTTGAACATGGTCATTTTTGTTTTGTAACATTGGGCATAAATTCGGAAATAAGGTGAACATCTAAATAGAAAATTTGATGTTTTGGGAGACTCGGCCACCTTTCTCTTTATGTCTAGGTCAAACAAAGTTACACTAAACTTGACTCCTCTATACAACACCCCGTGTCATGTCTCAAATTACTCATGTATAGAGTCCCAGTCTGCTAATCTTCTTAAGGAAAGTCACTCAGAGAGGGACTTCTATACCATAGTACAATTGTGCAGAAATGACACCTTAATGGTTGTGAAGGAGTCAAGTTTAGTGGTAAACTTTGTTTGACTAGCACAAAAACGAGAAAGGTACGGCTGAGTCCTCCCAAAACGATCCAAATTTTCAGTTTCTTAGAATGTTTTCGTCACCTATTTCCGAACTTATGCCAGCAGTATCTTTCAATCGTCAAGAGTGTGGTAAGCCACTGTCACATTTACACATACGAACGCGGGCGCAACAATAAGTGAGACCAAGTGACGTAAATGACGGTGGTCGGTCCTCAAAGCCGTGGTTTCTTATGAACGAGCTGCAATAGGTTAATGAGTCCACTTTACCGACATAATTAAAACTTCGGTGTTACTTCCGCCGGAGATAGTCTTACTGTACCGGTGAAGTCAAGGGGGGAAGAGGTGGTGTCCGTCTGGACGAGGTAGACTCAACCGAACACGACACACACACAGCACACACACACGACACACACACACACACACACACACACACACACACCACACACACACACGACACACACACACACACACACACACAACACCACACACACACCACACACACACACCGATTCGTTAAGTGCTATGGAACCACCCCTGTATGGTGTAGACAGTTTACGCTACGTACCATTCGAGTACATTACAGGGCGACTTCATAAGATATGTAGCCACGCACACAACACACACACACAACACCACACACTACAAGGACACACCAGCCACAACACACACACACACACACTCCACACACACACACACACACAACACTGACACACACACACACACACACACACACACACTAACACACACACACACGACACACACACACACACAACCACACACACACGACACGACACACACAACACACACACACGCACCACACACCACAGCACACACACACGAACACACCTGACGACACACTGGACACACGACTGACGACACACCCCCACAAACGTCTCACGTGACTTTTTTTCGTCACTTCTGTTATTAGTTCGTTCCACCTACTTATTGAAACCGCCAACTGTGACCACCTAGGTGCAGAACGGAGGGTCGCACAGTGACAAAAGTCTAAGATCCGGCGTCGTCGACCGCTCGAAGACCTCTCCGAAAGATGGTTTATATTAACATCCTCATTACCGACCTTTATTTTCCTATTCTCTTTTCCCCTTTCGTCTCCTCTCTCTCTCCCTATCTCGTCCTCTAATTTGCGTGGTCATTGTGCTGAGTGTTGCAACGACGGTTAAGCATTCGTTCGTAAAGTAATACCGGAAAAGAGGAAGGGTAACGCGCAGATAGACACTACACCAAGTTTATTTAGATCTAACTTACGATGGTTAGATAACTCTTCACCACCAAGTAACAAAAAAATTTGGTGTGGGATCGACGACTACGACGATCGAATCATAGTCCCGGAAGGTCACAAGACCTTTTGGTGTATAAGACGAGGTTAATTACTTTTCTACCAAACAAGAATTTCTCTGTTTGGATAAGAACGAAAAAATCAAAAGGGAAGACGATATATCAAAGACAATCTCTAACAGGGAGCTAGTGACCTACAGCTCGGCCTATGCACTAGCCGAAAGCTAGGGGCTAGTGCAAACTAAGTATTCCATAATTAGGCCTTAGACAAGGACCTAAATATTAATAATTAAATTATTATTAATAAAATAAAAAATAAAATTAA
>NW_011365744.1:0-3756 GCF_000735185.1 Notothenia coriiceps | reverse complement strand
GGAAGGAGGAGGTTTGCCTTTTCTGAGCGGAGGTTCCTCGTGGAGGTTTGTGGGGTGAGCAACTCCTTGACTTAGGAGGGAGCATTTCCACTGATGAGTGAAGAGGGTGATTTTGTAATCATCCTGAGTGAGACCGGGAGCCAGTGCAGTGATTTGAGGATGGGTGTGATGTGTTCGTACTTCCGTACTCTCATCAGGATCCTAGCAGCGCTGTTCTGGATGTATTGCAGCTTCTGGATCTTCTTGCTAGGAATCCCAATGAGAAGTGCGTTGCAGTAGTCCAGCCTGGAGGAGATAAAGGGGTGGACAAGTTAGCTTAAAGTAGGCTAATAAAACATTAGCGAAAAAAGTTAGCTAAAAGTTACAAAGCCATATAGGGGAGAAGGGGGTAAGTTGAGCCAGGGGGTAAGTTGAACCACCCCCTGTAACCAGGCAACGCCTTATAGTTGTAATCAAGTGACCAGAAATTATGCAAGCTCCACCCATTTCTCATTGCCTGTAAGGTTAGCTAGTAAGCTAGCTTCTAACTAGGTGCAGTAGCAGTGGTACAAACCCCAAGTCACCTTGAACTTAAACATGGACAATTCACTGGTATTTATCCATTTACATACATTTGGTCGTTTTAGATAACATGTTTGCTTCAATATCACCCTTGCAATCCTATACTTATAACGCTCACATCACATTTAAACGTGATGTATCTCCAGCATGTCGTCACTTCTTCCTCCTGTCTTCTGATGTCTTGTTGCGTAACATCAGGCCTGGAGGGTCAGAGGATGAAAGGGAAGTAATGAGTGCCGGTCGCTGGGATGAGAGGAGCTTTGGAAACATGGAGAGGAGACTCTGGCATGAGATGGATTACATGGAGCGCCAGAGTCATTTAACCACAGGCTTAATATAGCCAGATACAAGAAGATATTTCATTGACATTAGTGCGGTGACATTTATTAATGTGCTCAGCGATCCCTCCAGATCTGTCGGCTCTTCTACTGCATTTTGGATCTAATATCGTACTTTTTAATCCACTGCATTTACAAAATATGAATAGGAGTAATGATATACTGTAATATATTATTGTAGGTAAAAATATACAGCAGCAGTATATCAAATATATCAAATTAGCTCCACCTTTACCAGCTGTGCTCAACATATTGATCATAATCCAGTCATTTAGTACAAGTATTTCTTATAAAATTACGAACAATACGTACTTTCAATTTTGGTACGTTAAGTATACTTGGATTTTGAATGCAGTACTTTTACTTATAACAGAGTATTTACAATTTAGTATTGCTATTTTGAATTTTGAAGATTTAACCTATTGTCATTACGTAGTACAGGTACTAACGAAATGGTTTCTCTGCATTTGACCCATCCTAGTGATAGGAGCAGTGGGCTGCCATTATGTACGGCGCCCGGGGAGCAGTGTAGGGAACGGTGCCTTGCTCAGGGACACCTCGGTAGCACTTGGTCTTTCCGGGACTTGAACTGGTGCCCTTCCAGTTGCCAAGCCAACTCCCTATGGACTTCGCCACCACCGCCGTTGACTTAGATTTTTTACTTAAAAGAAAGTAAACGGAGTACTTTTCTCACCTATGTATAACACACAAACTTAATCACTTCTGTCTACTTGGAAATTACCTGAAAGTGTGTGAAAGTACGAAGATAATCTGTTAAATTACACCAACAAATGTGACCGTAAAGCCCACTGATAGCTGCACGTCAGTCACAAAAACACAAAGAGTGACACACCAAAAATTAAACCAAAAATCCAATTAAAAAGATGCCAAAGTTCTGCGGATGCTTCTGTCTAACGCCTGCTTTAGACATCAGACACTAACCGTGACAGTGATCTGAGAAATGGATAAGTAAAGCAACCTCAACACAATTAGTGGATTTACCAGAAAAGTAGAAAATCTTGGACATGAAGAAAAATGGAGTCTTGTTCCGTCCTTTTAGTCTGTCACCTGGGATTGATCGGTGATCGATCCTCCGGTTAGCAAAGTAAGTGGAGGAAGGTCTCATCGCTCTAATGAAGGCAAACGAGAGACGAACTTTGTCTTTGAGACAGATTGATGGGTCTGACCCGAGGCTCATTGGACACCTTCATTAACATTTAAAACCTCAGTTTGTTTCTGTCGGTGCCAGGTCCGGGAAGATTTCTAACTTCCTGACAAATGGAAATAAGTGAAGTCAAATATTATGTGTACTATTATTGAGGTTGAACGACAATTAGAAGGAAAGAACGACGTCGACAAATAATTAAAACTGTTAATGTTGGCTAAAAGTAATGTTAGCATTTGAATTCCTAACTTAAAGCAGGTAATAACACCATTGGTTAATTAATGAAACTGTTCAAATATGCACAATGTGTTAGCTTAGATATTTAGGGTGAGTGCATGTATTATTCAAAATAAAATAACCTTTTCTGTAACTCTTAAAACATAGAATTGTTCTCAACTTTAGGATATATTCTTAGATAGAATGAAAGACAATAAAAACTACTTATAAACAAACCAAAATGCTTCATTCATAACATTATTTTATTTTTTTAATTATTATTTTGTATGATTTATTCTATGTGATTTATTCTACTATGTCAATACTAGACAATTTATACATCTGACAAATAAACACATACATAAGTTTATATAGAATTTCGCTGATTTGTGTGCTTGTTAAATTACTGATTTATATTTTTTTAGGTTGTGCTGTTGCTAAGTGTTGTTTTAACGCTGTTCTGCAGAAGGCAATTGTTTTCCATAATCCTGGCAACAGACCAATAATCCAAATACAAAACTCTACAACAGGTTTCAGAATAAACTCATTGTTTTTACAACCACAACTTCACTCTTTACTCCATTTAGTTTCTAAAGAGATAGATATTTCTACAGGTGGAGACCGAAAACATGACTCTCTGAATGCTAACGGTACTTTGTGTTAATTGTGTAAAAGCACATTTCTCACTCTGCTTTCCCTCCTTTTCCTCTCACTCCTTATCCTCTCCATCACCTGCTTCCTCTTCCTCCCCCACCCTTTTCTCTTGCCTCCCCTCCTCTTCCTCTTCCTCTTCCTCCTCCAGTCATCCAGCTCCTCTCAGGAGAGGCTGCACCAGCTGCCCTTCCAGCCCACCATGGATGAGCTGCACTTCTTATCCAAACACTTCGGCAGCACGGAGAGCATCACGGACGATGACGGAGGAAGATGTTCTCCACACATGCGCCCGCGCTCTCGCAGTCTCAGGTCAGCAGAAACAACACGTCTATGATTTATTAGCTTTAGCTACCTAAAAGCACTTTTTAAAATGACTTTCAAAAGCACTTCTAGAATGGTTGATCTGGGCATTTCTTTTACACAACATACTGAAACATCAAGGCAAAGTCATTACTAAAGTGAGACTTAAAACAAATCCATATCCTCCTATGGTGGCTAATGTTAGCTTACGTTAGCAAACTAACATCAGCCTAGATTAGCTAGGATCTATGGCTAGGATGGAAGGATTCAATATTAAAACTATTATGCCTATGTGGGCTTGTTGAAGAAGATATTATTGCACATTTCTTTCAAAGACAATAATGTTTTATTCATTATTTAAACTGTGTGTGGGCAGAGAGCTTTATAGACAGGGGTGCACACAACTTTCTCAGTGAGGTACTCAGATGAGTACCTGGAGTCACTGTTTGGTACTCCAACTTCTGGCTACCCTCAAAGTTCCCATGAAGCCCTCTGTATCGCGAATGTCAGCGGAAAGCTTCG
>NW_011365743.1:0-4148 GCF_000735185.1 Notothenia coriiceps | reverse complement strand
TCAAAGAGTCGTGACGCACGGCCGGACTTATCTCAGCCAATCACAGCTCTGCATGCATCCCCTGGATATTATTTTAGTAACTGCTTTCATCGTGACGCGATGTTTCCAGAGAGAACAGCTGAGAGGTCCGTGCAGAAAGGTGTGTGTGTGTGTGTGTGTGTGTGTGTGTGTGTGTGTGTGTGTGTGTGTGTGTGTGTGTGTGTGTGTGTGTGTGTGTGTCCGTCATCTGTAGCCTGTTATTGTCTCATTGTACCGCACTGTGAATGAATCAAAGTAAATATGTGTGTGGTCATGAACACATCTGTCCATCAGACAGAGGGCTGCTGTGCCTCCTGTCATCATTAATGGACGTCTCTTTAAAATGACCGCTAAGAGGAGAGGAGTTCTCATTTCTCTAACCGCCTGCTGCTTCCCCTCCTCTCTCCTCGGTTCCCCTCCTCGACTCCTCCGCTCGTATCTCCTGTGGGCGGGACTAAGTCTCGAGGATAGGAGTCGAGGAGGGGAGTCGAGGAAGGGAGTTAGAGAAATGAGAAAGGGCCAGTGTGTGTTTGATTTGTCAAAAGGACCTGAGTAAAGGAGCCGGAGGAACCAGAGAGCTGCCGTGTAACCACAGCTTCCACAGAGAGGTACCCACAATATCATATTACATTATTTTATATTATTTGTTTTATTTATTTAATGTTGTCCATTTCATTTATTTTATGGGAAAACTGTCTTTATCTTGTTGTTGTTTTTGTTGTTGTTGTTGTTGTTGTTGTTGTTGTTTGTCCCTGCAGTGTATAGAGGAGCACCTGTGGAGGAAGCAGTCTTGCCCCACGTGTCGCGTGCAGGTGTCCGTCCCCCTGCCGGTCTACTGGGACTCCCCGCGCGTCAAAGTGCCCTGACCCCACCGGGAGCAACAGATGCACAATCAAACGCACCCTCAATAGGAAATACAAATTATTTAAATTCTAGAATAAATGCTTAAAAAAAAAAAAATACTGATAAATAATTGAAATGTAATAAAGTTTTTTAATCAGCTCCACAAATACCGGGCTTGTGTTTTTTGTCCAAATATACTTTAAATAATAATAAAATCCCCCTGAGGGGAAACAGCGCCCCCTCCGCGCACTGTGTGGCAGAGTGTGGTACTGCGTGCGGAAGAGCTGCACCTGTTGATGTGTTGTTCCTGAAGCTAAACACCTGCAGCTTGCTCACCTCTAGAGAACTCACCTGTAGAGGAAACTCACCTATAGAGAACTCACCTGAGACCCTGAGACCCTGAGAGGGTGTGTGTGTACTTATGGATAAACTAAAGAAGGTACTGAGCGGACAGGAGGACGCAAACAGCGACGGAACCGGAATCATTGAGGTAAAGATGTTAGCATGTGAGCTAAGCTACACACGGGTATCTACGCAGCTTTAAGCACATAAATAAATATTAAGGAAAGGGTTAAAGACTAGGGTTTAATGTGGAAAACAACTCTCAAAACTCAGTTAAAAACAACCTGTTAAAACTCTGTAAAAAGATAACAAAGAACACAATTTATAAAACAGTTAAAAACTCAGGACAGCTGTTCAAGATATCTCTGTGAAAATGTGTTTTAAACTGAACATAATAAATAAATAAATTGTAACATAAACAAGCGAGTAATATAGTGTGTGTTTCCCAGAGAGCCAATCAGGCGTCCTCGTTGGCCTGGAAGACCCGGATGAAAGGCTTCGGGGTCTGCTTCGTGCTCGGGGTCCTCTGCTCGGTCCTGGTATATACATATATATATATATATATATATCTATTATTATTATTACATGTTCGTCTATAAGCTTCGGGATGAACATTACTGATATCCAGATTTATTTAAAAATTAATTGTTTTAAAATAAATCTGTAAAAAAATGAAAAACTAATAAAGAATTATTGACGACACTTTAGTTTTTTATATTTTTCTCTTTCATTTATTTTATTTAGTTGCATTTAATACTCTCATATTTATTTACCTATTCCCACTATTGCAATATTTAGCTGTATTTTATTTATTTCTCTCGTATTTTAATGTTGTTTTTATTATTATTTAGTAATGAATTAACATGTACTTCCTATGCTTCAGGGCAGCTGCCTGCTGTGGCTCCCCCGCGTCGGGCTGGTTGTGTTCGCTGTCCTCTACAGCGTGGGAAATATCAGCGCTCTGTTCAGGTAACACACACAATGAGGGACAATAACACACTGTAGTGTATCTGAGAGTATTCAGTGTATTTTTATATCAATAAGAAATACAAAAGCATAGAATTTATAACATTGATATAAAACAAAGTGCCTTTTATAAAAGGAACAGCTCCCTCTTGTGGTGGAGGCCGGAAGCACAGCTGCAGATTATTCTCAGAACATGAAAATAACATTTATTAAATTATATATAAAATATTTGCAGCACGATGTTCCTGATTATTATAAATAATACAAATTCTTAATAATAAACTGATCTTAAATTACGTATTACATTTATATTAACAACTATAATATTGTTTGTTAAAATATATATTCTATATTCCAGCACCATGTTCCTGATGGGTCCGCTACGGCAGCTGAAGTCCATGTGCGCTAAAGAGAGAGCCATCGCTTCAGCCATTATGATGGTACACACACACACACACACACACACACACACACACACACACACACACACACACACACACACACACACACACACACACACTCACAGTAATATAACCATCTCTCTCTCCTCAGGTGTGTCTGGTGTTGACGCTCTGTGCTGCTTTCTGGGTGAGACACAAACAGCTGTTGTTTTAAATATAATGTATTATTTATATATTATATTCTTCTACTTATTGTGTGTGTGTGTGTGTGTGTGTGTGTGTGTGTGTGTGTGTGTGTGTGTGTGTGTGTGTGTGTGTGTGCGCGCAGTGGAAGAACAACGGCCTGGCGCTGCTCTTCTGTGTTCTCCAGTTCCTCGCCTTCACCTGGTATTCAAACACACATTTAAATATAGATATATATGAATATATAACTAACTTTGTGTTCCTCTCAGGTACGGCCTCTCCTACATCCCCTTCGCCAGGTAACACTCACCTTTATATTATTATTCTTATTATTATAGTATTTTATTTAATCTTTTTACATTTTATACATTGAGTATGATTGCAATCATTTACTTTAGATTTCAAATGACGTGTTATTTTTATCTATTATAAAACCCAGTCAAAAAAATGTAAATGAATAATTGTAATCTTTTTGTTTGTTATCAGGGACGGAGTCATGAAGCTGTGCTCGATGTGCGTGTGAGTGACAGCCTCTATCGACCAATCAGGACGCAGGATGCTGTGAGTGTGTCCAATCAGAAGCCTTAAACATTTCAACCTCCAGAAAAACTACAAATCAGTGCCTTGAACATTTCCTCTACGTGTCTCTTTGTTGTTGCAGCCACTGATAGCTGTTAGCACGTTAGCTGTTAACACGTTGGCTGTTAGCACGTTAGCTGTTAGCACGTTATCTGCTACCTGCCTTTACTTATATTTGTATTTTTATTGAAGCTGCTGCTCAGTTTTATATTCTGAGATAATTAAGAACAAATTAATCTACAGCATTAAAAACATCTTACTCTGAAATTAAAAGATAACATGAAGACGGAGCTTTTATTTTGGTGGGATTTCAGAGTCCATAATTGAGTTAAAATAAAATAAGTGTAATACCAACATTATAATATTAACCAATAGTGCTTTTTCCTGATGCTTTAAATCAATCATTCGTCATTTTATGATCAACTTGAGAATTCCATCTTCATTAAAGAGTGGCTTTTCAAAATAAAGTTACAGAAGATGTCACCTCTTTAAACTATTTCAAGTGATTGAATTAAGACATTACATTCTTACTAAACAACACACACACACACACACACACACACACACACACACACACACACACACACACACACACACACACACACACACACACACACACACACACACACTGTTGTTTTTGAAACCCTGTATTTGCATCTCTTTGTCTGCAGCTTTCATCACCTGCTGTGTGACACCCCCCACCCCCCCGGCATTATAATGTCCGTCTTTTCACTGAATTGTCTTGAAAAGGGAACTCACAACAACTTCATCTTCCCCAGTTGCACTTGTCATTTCAACGTTAAAAACAATAAAACG
>NW_011365742.1:0-4682 GCF_000735185.1 Notothenia coriiceps | reverse complement strand
GTGTGTGTGTGTGTGTGTGTGTGTGTGTGTGTGTGTGTGTGTGTGTGTGTGTGTGTGTGTGTGTGTGTGTGTGTGTGTGTGTGTGTGTGTGTGTGTGTGTGTGTGTGTGTGTGAGCTCAGGAGCAGGAGCGGGGGTGATCCGGGGTTCAGTGTGTGATTGGCTCGTCTCAGCTGGAGGAGCTTTTAGTCCATTTCCCAGCAGCCTCTAGCACAGATGCACTGCCCTGAGCCATAATCTGTGTCTCGCTTCAAATGACAAATGGCGCAGTGTAGAATATTGCATTATATATTAAGTACCAGCAGTCACTAAGTTATAGGATGCTGTTGCTGCCCACAGCACTTGTCGCTCACTAAGCAGACTCTGGTTTACAACAGTCAATTAGATCCAGACCATAACCTGCCACTAAATCCTGTCCTGCTTAGACAACTGCTTTCTCTTTGGACATGTCGTAAAATAAGCATGTTTGTCTGGGTAAAAACTCTAACGTTTCGAATACAAAAGGTCCCCTGTTTAGACAATAATAAAAAGTCTATACAATAAATATATGTATTTGTTGTTCTCTTTAAATGTTTATCAAAATGTCATAAAGCCTTGTCCAAATATATTGTTGTAATTTGTGTTAAATAAAAAAAAAAGATCTGACTAGATAACTACAAGACACTATTTCAAAACAGTAAAGCCACTAATAAAGCCAGAAATCTAGGTGTAGTGATGGACTCAGACCTGAATTTCAACAGCCACATTACAACAGTCATTAGGTCTGCTTATTATCACCTGAAGAATATATAAAGCTTGTCCATGCTTTTATTTTCAGTAGACTCGACTACAGCAATAGTGTATTCACAGGGCTGACAAAGAAATCCATCAGAAAACTGCAGCTGATTCAGAACGCTGCTGCACGTGTCCTCACTAACACTAAAAGAGTAGATCACATTAGTTCGGTTCTGAAATCTTTACATTTGCTTCCAGTCGGCCAAATAATTGATTTTAAAGTACTATTGCTAGTTTTTAAATCATTACATGGTTTAGGACCAAAGTATATTGTTAAACTCCTACATAATTACGAGCCATCAAGGTGCCTCAGGTCTTCTGGGACAGGTCTGCTATCGGTCCCGAGAGTAAAAACAAAACATGGAGAGGCAGCATTTAGCTATTATGCCCCGACAATCTGGAACAAACTACCCAAATCATGCACGTCCGCAGAAACGCTTACTATTTTTAAATCGAAACATATCTCTTTGCCGCTGCTTTTAATTGAGATGCTCATATTCGAACTACAATATGCCTTTTAAACATGTATTGTATACCTGTGGTGTTTATTTTAATTATTTTATTATCTTTGCTTTGTAATGTCTGTTGTAAAATTGTATAATGTGTTTTTAATGTATTTATTCCTAAAAAGTATTTTAATTTGTTTTGTAAAGCACTTTGAATTGTCGCGTACAGAAAAGTGCTATATATTAATAAACTTGCCTTGCCTTGCCTTGCCTTGCCTAAAGCAGTGTCCATGCTTAGATTAAAACATATTTTTCCCCACATCTGATTGTTTTCATGACCATGACCAGAGTTGACAATCAGCATCTCTATTTTCCTATAATCCAGCTGATCACACTGCTGTCCTTCATCAGCCACACTCATGATATTATTATTTGATTTGAACAAAGTGGCAACAGCATCTTTGGTGCCAGTAACCATGCTTATAATCCAGTTTCTGTGGATCAATTTAGGCTATAGCTGTACTGATATGGTAGCAATTTTTCATAAACACTAAAGAAAAGGATATTCATCTAAAATCATGGATCTTTAGGTACACTGTGTCCATGGAAGTCTGAGATATTGGTCACCAACTCAGTTGCAGTTTTCTCTTCAGCTTTTCAAAAGTAGATATAATTCTGCCTGAGGAAGCAGGTCTTTAGTGTTAAGAATTTCGATGAATTTAACAGAATCATCCAGGGACTCAAATCTGGATTAGAAGTTGTTAAGGTATTGGCAAAGACAAATGTCATTATCCGTCACAACAGAGGACGTTTTTTTGAATGGGGATTACTAGCAGGATTACAATGGTATAATTATAAATCATGTTATATTATAGCTAGACGTACTGTCTGAATTGTATTCTACTTTCGTTTTTTGTTTTTTTAATTGCAGTAGGTGGACACCTGATTTACAGTATAAAACAAAAAATACTGTTGTTGCTTTTAATTCATGTGTTGAACTAAAGCAGCATTTGTAAACCATTCTATTCTGTAAACCTAACATTTAAGAGGACCATTTTTTGATCCTAAATTTCTTGGTTTCTTCTTTTCTATGGTCACACTGTTGTCTTACATAATGCTATTTATTTTTCCCTATTGTTTATTTGCATTGCATTTGATATAGAGAAAATCTAAAAGTAATCAGGTTACTTTTACATTGTGATACTCAAATTAGGTTATTGATTAGAGGTAACTAGTAATTGTAACGGATTACACCTCCCAACCCTAATCATTGATGACAACGATGCTTCATGAAATGTGTTACAGAGCCTTGGGGGTGTCCATTTTGTTGCTCAGTGAGGGCAGGTTTATGAGAAAGATAAACGACTGATGAACAACACCTCTGTTTTTTCTTGTTATATCTCTCACAGGCTCCGCCCTCTACTGGACTCGATCATATCATGCAAGCATTCATCCACTGAGACTTCTACAACCGTAGCCGGCCCCGAGGCAAGCCTACCTGAATGCGCGTGCATCCCACCGTATAAAAGGAGGCCTCGCCTCCTGACTGTCATACTTTTCTCTTCTGCAAGCAAGAGAACAACTGAGCGAAGCTAAGCGAAAGAAAAGTAGAAAACATGGACTCACTATTATTGGAGCAGCGACCCTGCCCTTCATGCCTGGGCTTGTTTGCAGGCGCCAATATCCACTGTCGATGCGTCAAGTGCCTGGGGTCTGACCACGCGGCGGCCAACCTGGGCCCGCTTCCGGCCTGCAATGCCTGCCGCTTGATCCCGCAGACGGCTGGAACATTTCCAGGAGCGTTATGTCTCGCCGGAAGAGGCGGATGACCCGGACCTCGAGGTGGTGGAGATGGAAGAGCACGATGACGGAGTGCCCTTCGTGTTCGCCATGCCAGCGGACCGGGCGGCCCCGTTCCTCGGGGAGAGGGAAGACGATGACGACACCTCGTTGTCCGATGCTTCCTGCGGCCTCCAAGAGAGTCCGCAGCACAGGTCTGTGCCGCAGGACTTCCCGGCGGTGATGGCTATGGCGGCGGAGCGTGTAGGCTTCCCTCTCTGCTGTCACAGAGGCCGGTGAGCTGCCTCCGTCAGGGCTTCTATGTTCCGGCTCGCCCGGCGCAGCCGGCCTTCGTTTCGCCCCCCTTGCCAGACATCTGGCAGTGTGTGGAGGCGACGTGGCGACAGCCACTTAAAACGAAGGCTCCAGTGGCAACATAGGCTGGAATCCTCAGGGTGCAGGGCCGGTCAGTACCGGCACTCGCGGGGATAGGCTGGCCGAACCTGACAGGCTCCCGCTCCGGCTCCGCCTCGCCAAAGGCCTTCTGGGTAGGGTGCACCATCCTCCAGAAGCTGACTGGCGGTGGGAGGAAGCGTCCTGGCGGAGAGAGTTACTTTCTCCACCCAGGACGCGAGGGCCAATCCCGCCTCCTCCCTATACGATCCCACTGTTGTGACACAATCGTCTTTAAGAAATAAAAATGATTGCTTGTATCCCAGTCTGAGTGTCTTTTCTCTCCACAAATCCACACTTCCACATAATGTTAACCGTACAGATTCCCCACTCGCTGCCCCAGTTGTAACTCAGTTGTAAAACAGTTGTTGGGACTGGTGCAGCCGGGCGATTGGTTCACAACCATCGACCTGAAGGACGCTTACTTTCATTTGGAAATTGCTCCAAAACACAGAAAGTATTTGCGTTTTGCCTTCCAGGGTGTAGCCTACGAGAACAACAAACTACCGTTCGGCTACTCCCTATCCCCAGGCACGTTCAGCAAATGTGTGGCCACAGCGCCCCAGCCGCTGCGCGCCCATGGCATGAGAGTTTTCTTTTATCTGGATGACCTCATAGTCATGGCCAGGTCCAGGGAACGGGCAATGTTTTACACAGCCCAATTGATCCTACACCTAACGAAGTTGGGCTTTGCGATCAATTGGAAGAAGAGCACCCCCATACCTCACCAACAGGCATTGTATTTGGGAGTGGTGCTCAATGCAGGCGCGCTATGCGCCACCCTGTCAAAGAGCAGACGCGGGTCCCTGCTTCGGGTTCTGCGACAGGGGGCAACAGTGACAGCTTTGACTATCATGCAGACTCTGGGTCTCATGGCGGCTGCTCATGTTGTGGTCCCGCTCGAGTTACTGCATATGCGCCGCCTGCAGAGGTGGTTCTCCAGCCTGCGTTTAGATCCCAAGAGGCACAACGGCGTCTGGTGACCATGCCCCCTCAGTTGAGGGCAACCTCCGGTTCTGGGGGTCCCCGGATCACCTCCGGAGGGGGTCTCCACTGGGACGGGTGACCTCCTACATCACAGTGTTCACGAAGTCCGCTCCGCCTCTTTGTTGACCACGGCGGAGAAACTGTGGTTATGGGCTTCAGAGGTGGTGTTATCTCTGAGAGCCCACCACATCCCGGGACTGGAGAACAGGGGGGCCGACCTCATGTCGAGGAGCGGCTCCCTGCCA
>NW_011365741.1:0-2687 GCF_000735185.1 Notothenia coriiceps | reverse complement strand
CTCAGGCTAAACTCACCTGTGGCTCAGGTACACTCACCTGTGGCTTAGCTAAACTCACCTGTGGCTCAGGTACACTCACCTGTGGCTCAGGTACACTAACACTCACCTGTGGCTCAGCTAAACTCACCTGTGGTTCAGCTAAACTCAACTGTGGCTCAGGTACACTCACCTGTGGCTCAGCTGAACTCACCTGTAGCTCAGGTACACTCACCTGTTGCTCAGGTACACTCACACTCACCTGTGGCTCAGCTAAACTCACCTGTGGCTCAGGTACCACTCACCTGTGGCTCAGGTACACTCACCTGTGGCTCAGGTACACTCACACTCACCTGTGGCTCAGCTAAAATCACCTGTGGCTCAGGTACCACACACCTGTGGCTCAGGTACACTCACCTGTGGCTCAGGTACACTTACCTGTGGCTCAGGTACACTCACACTCACCTGTGGCTCAGCTAAACTAACCTGTGGCTCAGCTAAACTCACCTCTGGCTCAGGTACACTCACCTGTGGCTCAGGTACACTCACCTGTGGCTACACTCACCTGTGGCTCAGGTACACTCGCCTGAGGCTCAGGTACACTCACCTGTGGCTCAGGTACACTCACCTGTGGCTCAGGTACCACTCACCTGTGGCTCAGGTACACTCACCTGTGGCTACACTCACCTGAGGCTCAGGTACACTCGCCTGAGGCTCAGGTACACTCACCTGTGGCTCAGGTACACTGACGGGCCGGCTGGTTGTTTTGAACGTGTAGCAGAAACTAACCAATCGTCTTTAACTCTACCTCCTGATTCATGACTCAGCAGTTAACCCATTGACTCTCACCCAGTGGCCTTCATGCTGCGTTCACTGCAGCTGGGAACTGAGAGCTTCTACCTACAGCAATAACAAGACTTCAGTCTGCGTCAGAAGGTTTTAATATGTAGTGTTTTACAAAAACGCTCTGTAACTCTGATCTGAGGAATATGTGAGATTTAAAAAAACAATAGAACATTAATTTCTATGTTTCGGAGGAAAAAGACGATATGAAGCTGAAACGTCCCACTGTTGTTGGCTGTCCCTGAACGCCTCTTCACAGTTGGACTACTAATAAACACTTGAAACTACAGATTGTGTTTGTTCTGTGTTTATTAAATGTGTATTATCTTTATTAATAAAGCAAGTATTAATACAAATGTGTTTCTCTCTGTTTTCATATATCTTTACAATAAGGACAAGTCACGTGATCTCTGCCTCTGCTCTTATTCTGAAGGGCTGAGAAAGATTTGATTGTTTTAGTGTTAGATGATGTTATTATTACCATGTAATTAATCATATAGTAAGGAATTCTTTAGAGACATATAACGCATGCATATATTCATAAAGACGTATTTCTCTCTGTTTGTCCCTCCGCGATCTCTGCTCTTATTCTGAAGGGCTCAAACGGAAGTGGTGTATTTTATTGTTTTACTATTGACGGCTGCGGCGTGACTTCCGGAGGAGACAGAGCATCATCAGCTGGACCGGAGACACATCTGGACCCGAGAGACAGACAGGAGAAAAGACAGACCGGTGGGGAGAGATAGGTCGAGAGAGAGAGACAGGTGCACAGAGAGAGAGAGACAGACAGACAGACAGACAGACAGGTGCACACAGAGAGAGCGAGAGACAGACAGGCGGAGAGACAGACATATCGATGGACACCCGGGTGGTGTACCACCTGGAGGACCAGGAGACCCCGTACCTGATCCGGATCAACGTGCCCGCGCAGAGCGTGACCCTCGCGGACTTCAAGCACGTGCTGAACAAACCGAACGTGAAGTTCTTCTTCAAGAGCGAAGACGCGGATTTTGGGTGAGTCACGTGACCAGAGGAATAAATAAAACCCTATTTTTATTTTTAATAGTATTGTTATTATTATTATTATTATTATTATTATTATTTGTGTATTGTTATATGTTGCATTATTATTGGAATTTATTTGAGCATTATTATTATTATGAATTTCTTATTTGTTATTATTATTTTAGTTATTATTTTTATATTATTGTTCTTTTTTAAATTATTATTATTGTTATTTTATTTATTTGTTATTATTATTTATTAATGTTTTTTTTATTGTTATTATTTATTTGTATTATTATTTAGGTTTTGTTCTATGGCCCGTACAGTTGTTGTTGTTGTTATTGTTGTTGTTGTTGTTGGTTCTACATGTCTCTCTGATCAGTGGAACATGCAGGTTCTACATGTCTCTCTGATCAGTGGAACATGCAGGTTCTACATGTCTCTCTGATCAGTGGAACATGCAGGTTCTACATGTCTCTCTGATCAGTGGAACATGCAGGTTCTACATGTCTCTCTGATCAGTGGAACATGCAGGTTCTACATGTCTCTCTGATCAGTGGAACATGCAGGTTCTACATGTCTCTCTGATCAGTGGAGCATGCAGGTTCTACATGTCTCTCTGATCAATGGAACATGCAGGTTCTACATGTCTCTCTGATCAGTGGAGCATGCAGGTTCTACATGTCTCTCTGATCAGTGGAACATGCAGGTTCTACATGTCTCTCTGATCAGTGGAACATGCAGGTTCTACATGTCTCTCTGATCAGTGGAACATGCAGGTTCTACATGTCTCTCTGATCAGTGGAACATGCAGGTTCTACATGTCTCTCTGATCAGTGGAACATGCAGGTTCTACATGTCTC
>NW_011365740.1:0-1798 GCF_000735185.1 Notothenia coriiceps | reverse complement strand
GCGTGTGTGTGTGTGTGTGTGTGTGTGTGTGTGTGTGTGTGTGTGTGTGCGTGCGGCGTGTGTGTGTGTGTGTGTGTGTGTGTGTGTGTGTGTGTGTGTGTGTGTGTGTGTGTGTGTGTCTGTGTGTTGGTAAAGGTCAGACAGCTCGTCAGTGTTTCCATTACTTCTTCTATCTCAGCAACAACAGTATTTACTCTTTTTAACCCTGAGGATGTGTCTGTGAATAAAGTCGGTACGGTCTTCAGTTTTCTGTCTGACTCGTTCACCTGAGACTCACCTGCTGAGGTCAGAGGTCGAAGGCTCAAATGGTTAACCTGGAACAGAGGAGTTCAAACCTCTGTCTGACCTCGTTTCACTCTCAACCTTTCAGATCGGATCGACAACGTTCACTTAAAATACATTTTGTATTAATCAAAGGACCTTTTATTGACCTGAGCTTCATTTTACTCTACAATCAGTACTGTTGCTTTAAGAGCTTGAGTTGTACACAATCAATAGTTTTGCTTGAACTAATCTAAAAATAAATACATTTATTTGTAGTTTTTTTAACTACATGTTACTGTATAATCAAAGCTTTTAATGTTGGTACTTTAACTAACTGCTGGTGACTCTAATGTAAGGTTTTAAATGCAGTATTTGTTGTAGTGTTTTCAGAGTGTATTGGTAGTACTTTAACTGAAGTACAGGGCGTGAATAACACACATGCACAGGCTGCAGCATATATAAAGTACTGCACAACCAACATTTTACATTGAAATACTTTACGATGTTCCTCGCTCAGAGTACAAACTCATACTTCACATAACGTTTAGGTAAATCAGAAAAAGAAGAAGCAAAAAGCAAGTTAAAAATAAAACAATAGAAACACCAAGTACTTTAAATACTTTAATTCATAATAAATTCCCCACTTTAAATACATGACCTACTTAGTTAATTAAGCCGATGTTACTGCATGATAAATACCTTTACTGTGTTTTACTACCTTTAGTTCTGAAGGCCTGGTTTTCACAGTGTAGTTTCAGAGTGTGGTCTCCTCTCTGAAGAACCAACACCTTACCGTGGTAGAGAGGTTTGTGTGCCCTGATGAACCTGGGGGCTGTGTTGTCTGGAACCTTGTGTTCCTGGTAGGGTCTCCCATGGCAAATTGGTCTCAGGCAAGGGGTCAGACTAAGATTGGTTCACAAGACCTCATGAAAGACAACACACGAAGTGAGGATACCCGGCTCGGAGGAAGCCCGGGGTCCCCTTCTGGAGCCAGGCCCAGAAGGAGGACTCGTCGGCGAGCGTCTGGTGGCCGGGCTTGCCACGGAGCCCGGCCGGGCACAGCCCGAAAAGGCGACGTGGGCAACACCTCCGCTTCTCCGTCCCGCGGGCCCACCACCTACGGGAAACAGCGATGGGGTCGGGTGCGCTGCCAGAAGGGTGG
This sequence comes from Notothenia coriiceps, assembly GCF_000735185.1. Taxonomy (NCBI): domain Eukaryota; kingdom Metazoa; phylum Chordata; class Actinopteri; order Perciformes; family Nototheniidae; genus Notothenia; species Notothenia coriiceps. The sequence goes on along the minus strand of NW_011365740.1, from coordinate 372 downwards.
CAGTGAAGGCAGAGGGTCTCGACGGACCAGACCCGGGCGACAGAATCTGGCTTTGGGGACGTGGAACGTCACCTCTCTGGGGGGGAAGGAGTCGGAGCTTGTGCGGGAGGTGGAGCGTTACCAGTTGGATCTGGTTGGGCTCACCTCTACGCACAGCGTCGGCTCTGGAACCTTACTTCTGGATAGGGGTTGGACTCTATTCTTCTCCGGAGTTGCTCAAGGTCTGAGGCGCCGGGCGGGTGTGGGGATACTCACAAGTCCCCGGTTGGGTGCTTCGTTGTTGGAGTCTACCCCAGTGGACGAGAGGGTTGCCTCCCTACGCCTGCGGGTTATGGGGGGGAAAACACTGACTGTTGTGTGTGCTTATGCACC
>NW_011365739.1:0-1897 GCF_000735185.1 Notothenia coriiceps | reverse complement strand
ATCTCCCCCTCCTCTCTCTCCACTGTATATGCAGGGTTTTAATGCACAATCCTGCTTTCCTGGAACATTTAACTGATGATTTGTTAAAGCCAGATCTCATCAATCCTCTTTAATGTTTATCTTAGTCGACACATTTATTAGGAAGTGTTAATGTTTCACTGACAAATTCCAGGATATTTGAAGGGTGATGTGATGGTTTATGTCAGAATATAAAACTGTCTTGAAATGAGTCTGTGTTCAGGATAAAATTGATGTTTCTGAACACATTAAATGCAACATAATGGAGCTGAATTTGATTGAAAGTGCACCAGATCAAAAACAACACTTTCAAAAAGGGTAACAAACCGAATCAGTGAATAAATGTTAACGAGCGTGATGATGCATGTGACTGGTCTCGGTATCTTCATCTGCAGGACAAGCATGGAATATAACAATATATGCGTAAAGATAAAAGAGGTATAAGGCATGAAGTAATCAAGGAACTTTCTCAATCTTCTGGAGAACTCTGATCTAACATGGATCAGGAACTTAATATTCTTATTGAAATGTATTGAAACTTTCTGGTACAAGATATAAATCCTCCACATTACACATTTCAACAACAACAAACAAACTAATAAATAATTAATACCGCAGCATAAAGGTTTAAAATACCAATACTTTCATTAATTATAAGACTTAAACTTTAAGGTAATACAAAGATATGTAAAACTGACTTTATCACTATTCATCCAATACAGAAAAAGGCAAATGTTCTTTCCGCAGTGGATGCATACTGGAGGTCTGCAACAAAACACACACAGTGACACAAACAAACTGTGTTTTGACGAACACACTGATGACGTTTGAGCAGGAAAACCCGACCTCTGAACTCCCACTCACTGTAAACACTACAGTAACCTGAGCCCACCTCTCCGCCCTGAGTCAGCCCGACCACAGCAGACAACAAAACTCTCTCCGACCACAAAGAGACGGGAAACACCTCCGTCGACATTTCAGCCTTTTGATCTTAAAACCCAGATGACCTTTCTCTATCGCCACCCTCTGGACTAACTTTAAAGGTTCAGCTCCCCCGAGGGTAAGACTGTAAACAAGATAAACCTTGAAGCATTTCAGACGGTTGGACTCCTGCAAATGTAACATCACTGTATGCAGATGGCACTATTTTACTTTGTGATATTAGAGATGGTGGGAAAAAGAAAATGTGTTTTGAAAGTTAGTTTCTTGTATCTGTGTCATAATGGGTTGGCCTAAAGCTCCGGACACACCAAGCCGATTTTGGCCGTCGATGGATGTCAGGCCGACGATGAGCGTCCTGTCGCCCTACTCAGATTAGTGTGTCCCGCAACGTTGTGTCTTTTCGGCCGTGCCGACACGTTTTTGTCCGACAACATCGGCCGAAGGCTGTCGGTCAAATAAATCACTCTGATTGGCTGTTCAGCTAGCAAATCGTTGCATGAGAAGCGAAACGGAAGTGAGGGACCCAAACAAACTAGTAAGAAGGCAAATCTGAGATTTCATTTAACTCCAGCTCTCGACACAGGTTCGGGAAAGCCCCATGAGCTTCTCGCTGTAGAGTGAAAATGGAACGCTGTCTTCCGGTTGTTGCCTCTTTTGAATGACGAATACACACTACCGCCGCCTGCTGGTAAGGAGAGTTATTGCCACTCACGCATGCGCAGTTCGTACGTGCTACTTGGCCGGCTGAAGTCTTTGCGGTGTGTTCCAGTGCGACTGTTGGCCAGGAGACATGAGGCGACACAACAGTCGGGTCCGTCTGTGTGAGTTATTTGGTGTCAGTTTGGTGTGTCCCTACTAGGGTTGCAAAATTCCGGGAATTTTCAAAGATGGAAACTTTCCACGGGAATTAACGGGAATAAACGGGAATTTATGGGAA
>NW_011365738.1:0-3394 GCF_000735185.1 Notothenia coriiceps | reverse complement strand
TTACATTTTGAACACAAATACCTGTACTTTCTACTTCTCAGTTTATGTTGAAACCGTTAGAGAGAGGGCACACTTGTTAGCCTGTTCCATTCTTCTTTGTTTTCCGAAGCCGTGGCTTGGAAGCATACTTGCTTCGTTTCTGAAGGAAGTGACTTGGAAGTACGCGACTACCAAGCCAGCATCCTCGAGATTGAGAAACACCCTGTATCAGATCCGTTGCAGCCCCTTTTTAAGAGATTTGGGTATGGAGGAAAATAGAGAGGGTTGTGTTTTCTGACACTTGGTGAGTTCCCTGGAACACCGGGGACACATATTCATGTATCAAAGACGTACAAAGGCATTTTGCATGATACCTAACCATTCAAAATATTACTTTTGACGCCTCAAGTCTGCTTTCTCAAAACTCACCTCTTCACTTTCAATCTCTAATCATCAAACACTTTGTGGTGTGTGGTTTTCTAATCTATAAAACTGTAGACAAGCTGAGAACTGTCTTCAGAGTTTTGGTGGAGAGAAGGCTAAGATACACATATATTGAGTTCAGTTCAGTAACATTATCTACAGTAAATAACACTTGTCCAGTAAGTGAGAACAACTTCCTGTGTGTGCTACAGAGGAAAGGGAAGATCTGTGCGGACCTGATTGTCCAAAAATAGCTCGGAGTTCAAATGAGGCTGCAGACCCTTTTTAATTACGCTGTCAGGTTTTTATTTATGAGAGATTGGCAATGAGAGAAACACTACATCTGGATCCCCACCAGCTTTAAATCAATTGTTCTTTGGCAAACAGCTGAACTGTTCCCCTGTATGCATTTCATCAGTTTTGCAAATATCCCGCTGACAGACAAATGAATACAAACAGAAGAGCATGAATAATAAGTGATGAAAATGTTTAACGTGCCAGATCCTAATGCTAATAATAGAGGCTACAGCACAAGACAGATTGAAGAACAAGAGTATTTACCCTCGTTATGATCCTCTGTTCTTAAGTAGAGCTGAGCTTCAACCCTTGATCCTCCATTACGTCTAGATGTGGCTCATTAAACATATTAATTACAGGATGATTAAATAAACGTTGCTGGTTTAAACCCGGATCGACTCAAACACAGCTTAATCTCGCGAGATAAGAGAGAGGGGTTTGTTTAACACTAGCTAGGAGAAATAATGTATGCTTGTTGGCCATTTGGGGACAGTAGAACAAGCTGGATATACATCAGAGGGACCTATGGTTCTTAAGCTGCTAAATACTCTATACTTTATTTTAAGCTAGATGCTAATGTGGTTGTCCTTAACGGGTAGCATACAATGACTTCAGACTTCAGAGGACTTCTGCTGAGAATAGATATCTGCGGGAAGAGGCAATTGTTAATGTTATATGTATTTTTAGCTTAACACTTTCACAGTTCAGGCTAAACACAGAAATAGACTCACATTGGAGCACATGCAGAAGGAGATGATGGCTCAAAGTAAGGCTGCCTAATTAATCGTATTTTAATCGCGATTACGATTATGGCTTACAACGATTACGAAAACAACGTAATCGAAATAAAAAGATTATTCTTTTATTATTTTTATTTTTTTATTTTTTTTGTTTTGTTGGGGTTTTCAGTTGAATTATACTTAAAGTTCATGGTAATCAACTGTTTTTCTCCAATAAATGGATGTTTTCAAAGTCAATGAATAATCGCAATTATAATTATTGACCCAAATAATTGAGATTATGATTTTTGACATAATCGAGCAGCCCTAGCTCAAAGCAAATGAAATAAAGTCATTTTCACAATATCTGTACTGCCTTCAATGGTGATTAAATCAATTGAAGCATTCCTATCTTGATCAATCAGCTAAATCTTTGCTTTGAGAGCAATTCAAGCAATTAAGTCATAAAGCTAATTAATCGTGCATAATGCAATTTAACATCATCTTGTTCTTGGCGAAGCTCCCCCAGCTCCACAGAAACACCGTGCAGCTGTTTTCACACACTGAGTGGGACTCTTCCTGACTATTAAACTAAATTTAACAGAAGTAAAATAGAAGAAAATCTGAATGTTCCTTTGAGGTTTAAGGAATAATAGGTAGGATTACGTTAGACTGACTATAGTAATCCTTTAATTGTAACAAAAGGGCTTGGATTTCTGTTGCTTCAGGTGCACCGAGCAGCTTAGCTGTATTTTATGAGCTCATATTTTGCCTCATTTTGTTCTGAACAAACACACGCCACTCAGATGCTTTGACCTGATCCCTGAGGAGAGGAGCTTTGTATTTTCAGACCTCCCACGGAGATTTAGAGCCTCGAAAAGTCAAAGCCCTCTGCAACGCGGGATGTCTTTGACAAAATCCCTACAGCAGCATATTAGACATCATTGATTTGTAGCAGCGTAGCGGTGAGAAAGGTGGTTGTATTCAAATCCCAAGCATCTGAAACGTCTAAAAGCTGCTCTGATGGTAACTTTTTAATATGTTGGTTTGGTGTGAGCAGAGGTGGGAAGTAGTGGAGTACAAATACTTTGTTACTGTACTCAAGTACATGTTTCTGGTATCAGTACTTTACTCCACTACTTATTTTTCTGACAACTTTCTACTTTTACTTCTCACATTTTGAACACAAATACCTGTACTTTCTACTTCTCACATGTTGAACACAAATACCTGTACTTTCTACTTCTTACATGTTGAACACAAATACCTGTACTTTCTACTTCTCACATGTTGAACACAAATATCTGTACTTTCTACTTCTTACATTTTGAACACAAATACCTGTACTTTCTACTTCTACATTTGACCAAATTCTTTCTCTCTCATTTGAACTCAAATACCTGTACTTTCTACTTCTCACATGTTGAACTCAAATACCTGTACTTTCTACTTCTTACATGTTGAACTCAAATACCTGTACTTTCTACTTCTTACATGTTGAACCAAATCCTGCTGTACTTTCTACTTCTTACATGTTGAACACAAATACCTGTACTTTCTACTTCTTACATGTTGAACTCAAATACCTGTACTTTCTACTTCTCACATTTTGAACTCAAATACCTGTACTTTCTACTTCTTACATGTTGAACACAAATACCTGTACTTTCTACTTCTCACATGTTGAACACAAATATCTGTACTTTCTACTTCTTACATGTTGAACACAAATACCTGTACTTTCTACTTCTTACATGTTGAACACAAATACCTGTACTTTCTACTTCTTACATTTTGAACACAAATACCTGTACTTTCTACTTCTTACATGTTGAACTCAAATACCTGTACTTTCTACTTCTCACATGTTGAACTCAAATACCTGTACTTTCTACTTCTTACATGTTGAACACAAATACCTGTACTTTCTACTTCTTACATTTTGAACACAAATACCTGTACTTTCTACTTCTTAC
>NW_011365737.1:0-2970 GCF_000735185.1 Notothenia coriiceps | reverse complement strand
GATGGATAGATACTTTATTGATCCCAATTTGGGAAATGTTTGCGTTGCAGCAGCATAACAAAGGCGATGTACATAAGAAAAATTGAGACACAAGAAATAAACAGTCCAAAAATATTTCTGAAATAAAATAGCATTAAAAAGTACAGAATGCTCTTTATATATCATCCAGGGAATCCATGTTTTGTATTAGATAGTACATCATTGATATTCAATGTATTTAGTTCTCGCAGGGTGGTATACATTACAAGTCTCAGGATGCATGAGAAAGTGTATGCACAAGAGTTTAAATATATAAGTGTACAAATACCAGGCTGTATAGAGCAACCACTTACTTAATCCATAAATCCTCCAACCAACCAATAGATCAATCAATCCAACTCAAAGAGCACTTTGATACGCACAAGGTAACACAGTGCTTCACAAACCAAAGAAACATAACAAATAAAAGTCCATCGGCAGAGCAACACATACCTCATAGCATTTGTGTTTAATGAAAACAGGACTTCATAAAACAAGAATACGTCAAATGTAATTAAAAATGTTCTGTACCGTAGTTCTTAGAACACATATTGAACAAGTTAACAAAAGAGAGATGTCATGCAGCAAACTGAGAACAAACCCAGTCGATGTGTGTCGTCTCCCCACATGCCCTCAGCAGAGAAGTGAAGCACAATGACGTTCCTGTTCCTCGGCAACTTTAACGAGAAGCTTCATCTTTGATCACATCTATTAACATAAAGTGCCTTACTTCCTGTTGACGTCTGTAGGCTGTGCTGCAGCCACTTTTAAACTTCATTGATTTTGATACAAGTACAAGTGTGTGTTGACAGAACATAATAATGGACTTAAAAGCACACTTCACTGTGAGAGGTTATATCATGATAAGAAACAGGATACACTCTGAGTGAGACAGTTAGCCTAATTAGATGAAGGTTGTTGTTATATTAGTGTGTATGCTTTTTATTCAACACACTCGTGCCATTGGAGAAATACAGCCTCCACCCTCTGCATCATAGGTCTATAATGTTCACGTTCAGGTGTATATCAGTATGTAGTGTCTCTGCTTTAAAGAGTCCTCTCCTGCTGATGTTCAGGTGAATATCAGTATGTAGTGTCTCTACTTTAAAGAGTCCTCTCCTGCTGATGTTCAGGTGTATATCAGTATGTAGTGTCTCTACTTTAAAGAGTCCTCTCCTGCTGATGTTCAGGTGTATATCAGTATGTAGTGTCTCTACTTTAAAGAGTCCTCTCCTGCTGATGTTCAGGTGTATATCAGTATGTAGTGTCTCTACTTTAAAGAGTCCTCTCCTGCTGATGTTCAGGTGTATATCAGTATGTAGTGTCTCTACTTTAAAGAGTCCTCTCCTGCTGATGTTCAGGTGTATATCAGTATGTAGTGTCTCTACTTTAAAGAGTCCTCTCCTGCTGATGTTCAGGTGTATATCAGTATGTAGTGTCTCTACTTTAAAAAGTCCTCTCCTGCTGATGTTCAGCCTCTTTTCACCCTCTGTCTGAAACCAGTGCCCAGTCTGCTCTGATTGGTCAGCTGGCCTGCTCTGTTGTGATAGGTCAACAGCTTAGAGATGTCCCGCCTCTTAGCCTATCACGTACAATGTGTTGGAGCGCAGTGTTTCATTGTGATGTCACTATGTTAAGGAGATAAACAAAGGAGAGAAACTCCCTCTGGAGGAAACAGGCCTCTGCAGACCATTTACATGCACTGAAACCTACAGAACACACTACAGGAGAGGAAAGGAAAGGGGGCAACAAAGTACAGATAGGGTAGAACGAAAGAGAAACAAATTAAAGTAAAGGAGATGAAATCAAGAGAGAATAGCAAAGGTAGTGTAATTAGGGACTGATAAGGGAGTAAGGGAAGGAGTTAAGAGGATAGGAAAAAGTAAAAAAGACTTCAGAGATATAAGAGAGGAAATCCAGGACAGGAAAGGAAATAGATGGGAAATACAGCAAAGAAAAGGCAAGGGGAGAAAAACAAATGCAGACTCACACAATCCAATCCAACCTTATTTATATAGCACATTTAAAAACAACAGAGTTGACCAACGTGCTGTTCAGCAATACATATATAAAAAGCAGCATAAATAAGTTTAGACGAAACCGATAGGACAAAAAAACGAATGTTAAAGCACGAGACAATAAAACCAAATAGCCACAGACTGAAAAAACCTCAAACACGATGTAAAAACATTTTAAAACAAAATAGAAAACCCCCATTTTGAAAACACACTCAAGCGTAATCCTTCACCGTCAATAAAAGCCCAGCTCTGCGTGTGGTTCATTTTACTGGATTCACAATGGAGGGAAGTTAATGAGCTGTGTGTGAGTCACTTAATCATCAGCCAGTTGCTGGTAAGAAGCCGTCATGCTACCAGAAAAATACTGGCAGTCGAACAGAAAGGGTACAAGTACACACATCCTTTACTCAAGTAGAAGTTCAGATATTCGTGTTTAAAATGGAGAAAGTAGAAGTACTGACTAAACTTCTTTACTCAAGTCAAAGTAAAGAGGCTTTGAAATGTACTTCAGTAAAAAGTACCCATAACTAGCAGCTGTTTTAAAGAGTACCTGACCTCCCTTTATATTAATAGTACAATAATGTCATTGTTAGCTAATGAATGTTTCCATGCTGAACAACGGCAACATGACAACGTTTTCATTGGTCCCTCTTCTTTAGAGAAGACCAGGAAATGATGGATACACGGATCGTGTTCAAATCAATAGGCACGCAATGACTCTAAATAATAATGATCACGCCACCAAACACACATTCAGACTAAAGGAACCAGCCTGTTTGGAAAATGTGAGAAGTAGAAAGTACAGGTATTTGTGTTCAACATGTAAGAAGTAGAAAGTACAGGTATTTGGGTTCAACATGTAAGAAGTAGAAAGTACAGGTATTTGGGTTCAACATGTAAGAAGTAGAAAGTACAGGTATTTGAGTTCAACATG
>NW_011365736.1:0-4157 GCF_000735185.1 Notothenia coriiceps | reverse complement strand
CTATCTTAATTTTCACAAATGTTGCTACATAATATTAGTCATTTTCAGGCTTGACACGCAGGTTGTGGTTGTATATCATTGAAACAAGGTAATTTAACAAATGTCCCATATTTAAAATATATAATACACTGTAGTATGTCATATATTCATTGAGCTATTATTATTATTATTCTTTGTATATTTTCTTTGTTTATGTTTGCACCACCATACTCAAAAGCTAATTCCTTGTTTTATGTAAACGTGTAAAACACTTGATTCTGATTCTGATAAGTATTGTGGTGGTGTGTTCAATGTCAGGGTACCCAAGTGAAAGATGTCATCATTAAGCCTGACGCCCCCAGCTCTCTGCTGCTGGACAAACATGCAGACTACATCGCTGCCTACGGCTCCAAAAAGGATGACTATGTGAGTAAAAGGCACTTTCGTAGGATTAATTGATGTTTTTTCAGTGTGTATCTTTTAGTTCCCAGGGTAATATGTTCCCAAAGTGTATTTTATCTTTATATGACACATGAAGGACACTTTTTAAAGGAATTCATGTTTTAAGCAAGGCTTTTTTGGCCATTGTTATATGTTCAAGGTATGTTTTTCATGGTCAATAAGTTGAAATCACCCACCTTCAGCTAAAACCAATCTACTCTTTGAAACATACACCGTGAAATGTGCAGATATACCACAGCATGTCAACAATTCTTCTTGTCATATTCACCAATTTGTCTACATAATATGACTCCGCATCGGTTTCGACCCACCATTTTTTTCCCTTTGAGCGTTTATATTTCCAAAGTGGCCGAACATATTTTGACTGTAATAACTGCATTCGAAACTCTCACTTCAACTTCCTTGCTTGATCTGTGAATGGCCTTACCAACCTCTTCCAACATTGTTAAGTAAAGTGAATAATGCTAAGGCTAGTCTTGGAACCAAGGAACATTAATTCTTGAAAACATTTTTTTTTAAATCTCCTAAGATTGTTTTTACCACAGACCAGGGATTTAACCAAAAACCCATAAAAAATCCCATAGATTTTGAGATGAGGGACCCATAAGTGCAATAAAGCTGACTCATTCCTGCTGCACTGTTTATCTTTCCTGTTTGTTTGTGTTTGTCCAGGAGTACACACTGTCAGAGTACCTGCGGATGAGCGGCATCTACTGGGGGCTGACGGTGATGGACCTGATGGCGCAGCTGCCCCGGATGAACCGGCCGGAGATCGTAGACTTCATCAAATCCTGTCAGCACGAGTGTGGGGGCCTCAGCGCCAGCATCGGACACGACCCCCACCTGCTCTACACCCTCAGCGCCGTGCAGGTGACTCCTCAGACAGCCAACAGGAAATGTGACAGATTGCTAGCTTGTTTTTCTCATCAACTTCTGTGGAGGAGAGAAGTTGGAAATGTCGCCAACAAACGAAAAAAATAGTATACTTTGCTTTGATTCAAAGTTGATGCAAGCAGACATTTTAAGTATGTTGTAATGGATTTTGATCCTGGAGGACACACGGAACTATATAATAATTTAGTTTCTTATAGATTTTATTTATCTTACTCTTTCTCTAGCAGCCTCACTATCTGTGTGTTTAAAGCATTTTTCCTTCTGAAGGATCCTTTTGATTAAAATGTTATGAGTATTTACCTCCCAGCAAAACGGTTCAATGTGTGTGTGGGCTACAGGTACAAGAGCCCTGCCTGCAGCCCACATCCTTTCAGTCTATTTACTGTTCTACTCCTTTCTTCAGATCCTGTGCTTGTACGACAGTGTGGATGCTCTCGATGTGGACAAAGTGGTGGAGTACATCAAAGGGCTGCAGCAGGAAGACGGATCATTTGCAGGAGACAAATGGGGTGAGCCAGACTTACTCTGATTAACGTCTCAAGAAACGTTTGCTCCTCCAATGAAAAATAAGAAATAAAAGCAGACAATAATTTGAGTAAAGGGGATCAAATAAGAGGCATTTCATCAAATAACTTGTATAACAACAAAAATGTACAAATTAGAGCTTTAACAATTAGTCTAACAACAGATTAATGAACAAACACCCACTATTTAAAAATAATAATACAAGTTTAAGTTTAAGTCGTTTCTTCATGCAAGAATTCCAGAAAATGCAGTTTTTAGCTGCTTTATTATGATATTTCCTGTTTTATACAGTGGTGAACCGTCAGGGCCTTCAAGGTATTCAGAGAATACCCTGGAACACTCAGATTAAACAAACAAAACATCGATTTATATTTTCGTATCTCTGTCGTTGATCTGAAATATTAAAGTGTTATGTTGATTTGTTTGTCCTTCTCGGACCATGCACTACGCATTTCAGTGGTTTTGTGTTAGAAAAGAAAGCAACCAATCAGATCTTGTTCTGGGTCTCTGGGTAGAATATCCTTCAACAAGTTATTCTACATCCTTGATAGAATGCCCTGGCCGTTGCACTGAATGAGAGCGTACGTTTGGACTGACAGTTTGATCAACCAATCAGATATTGATTTGTAGCCAATGGGCGTATTCTTTCAGAGTTTCCCTCGGTTCCAGGGTATTCTAGAAGGCCCGCTAGTTAACTGGCTCGAGACAGAGGATCTAGAGATGAATGCGACGAAGCAATTCATGCCGTTTTATTGTTTTTAACGTTGAAATGGCAAGTGCAACAGGTGAAGACGGAGTTGTTGCAGAATTATTGTGAGTACCCTTTTCAAGACGACAATTCAGTGAAAAGACGGACATTATAACAGCAGGGCGGGGGTGGGGGGGGTGTGTGTCTACAGAAGGTCCAGTTGTGATAGACACGGTTCGCCACTATATAATATTGAACTGAATATCATTTGGACTTGGTCTGACAAGAAAGACATTTGCAATTGTCCCCTTGAACAAACTAGGATGCATTTCTTTTTGTATTTTCGGACATTTCTTAGACCAATTGATCATTGATAATAAAAATAATGGCTAGTTTCAGCCCCGGTATAATTCAAACGTGTGTTGTCATGGTGTGCTTGCAGCGTAAATTCCACTTAAACACATAATAATAATAAATATAATATGAAATACCATGTTTGCGTTACAGGAGAAATAGACACCAGATTTTCCTTCTGTGCTGTTGCAACACTTGCTTTACTGGTACGTATATCATGTACAGTTTCTGTCTTGTCTCAACAGTGTAACTCTTTCTAATCTGAAGATGACTCTCTGTCCTCTCTTCCTTCTAAGGGCAAGATGGACAAAATAAATGTTGACAAAGCTGTGGAGTTCATCCTGTCCTGTATGAACTTTGACGGGGGTTTTGGCTGCAGACCGGGTTCAGAGTCTCACGCTGGTCAGGTGAGTCCACTCACGTTCACCTTTAATGCAAGGCAATCGCTGTGGGAGTTTCACTTTCATCTCTTTTAGAACAAAAGCAGCACATCCAGGGTTTAAACCTGAAGAAGGTTCTAACTGCAGAAATGTGTTCAACATTTGATGTCTTTATCTGATGTCGTTTTAGAATTATCTTTGACATCTGTTGTAGGGTTAGGAAAACAGTCACAGGTCAAATCAACAGATTTGCTGGATCATGTAAAAACTAACCATTAGATGTAGGGATGTCCCGATCACCTTTTTTTGCTCCCGATCCGATTCCGATCATTTGATTTTGACAATTTGCCGATACAGATTTTTCCCGATCCGATCTTTATGCAATGCATTAAGGAAAGAAAAAAAAAGCATTCAAGTTGTCCCTTAAGGTTATTTTTTTATTTAAATTTGATATTCTATCCAACATGGATATAGCTTCTTTCTTTCACAGCAGCATTGGATCAGTTCAGTTGTGCAGCATTGGATCAAAACAAAATAAAGCTTTCAGTACTCGTTAGCTTACTGCTACAATTAGACACTGCGCCCTGCCCACTCTGTTGCCAGATTTGAGAGAAATAAGCAACCAGGTCTATGAAAACAAGCCCCAAAGAAGCAACACATACATGATGTTCTGTAATTTGAAACCAAAACTAAGGCCTCAGGATGACTTTAAGACTTGAACATGGTCATTTTTGTTTTGTAACATTGAATACAACATTTAAAAAAAGTATTTAAAAAAAAATAAAAAATCCCGATCCCCGATTTTTTTTCTCCCGATTCCGATCTTTTGAAAATCACGTGATCGGCTCCGATCCCCGATCACGTGATCGGATCGG
>NW_011365735.1:0-2778 GCF_000735185.1 Notothenia coriiceps | reverse complement strand
GCAGAGAACACGTGTCACTGTGTGTGCTGTGTGCTCTGCATGTGTGACCATTAAAGAGGGTGTCATCCCTCCAGTTCTAAATTCGCAAGTGATTCAGCAAAAACGTTTCTTGGTAGGTATTACAATCGTAAGCTAAAGTTAAGAGCAACAAGAGCACTCACTTTTCTCTTCTTTATTGCTTTTAAACCATGTTTTTTTTGTTGTCTTCCATTGCTGTTGTTGCAGACTGATATCTTGAAAGCTTTTGGATGAACTATCGTAAAGTGCTGCACAGACATTCATGGAGAATGAATGTCAATGACTTTGGGGATCCCCTGACTTTTAGTCTTGAACCGCCATGACGAGACAATATTCTTTTATTCGAAAATGTCACAAAAACTATTTAAGACAAAGTCAGCTTTTTAGATCTTTCCGGGTGTCAGGTTAGCACCAATGACCCAAATCACTTAAATTCTACTCTGCTGAGGAAACCTATTATTCAAATTCACTTGCTCCATCCAGGCCTTAATAGTGAACTTTAGGAAATAGTAAGCTTTCCAGTTGTTGAGTCACCTGCCAAACCGTTAGTCATTTTTTCCAAACTCCCTTAAAGGTGGGGTAGGTAAGTTTGAGAAACCGGCTCGAGATACACTTTTTGTTATATTCCATGGAATGCTCTTGACATCCCGATAGCAATGAATATCTGAAGTGCTTTGACAACAAATCCATAAAAAAATGTCATCTGTGGAAGCCGTAGTTCTGTAAAAAGCACGAGCAATCATCTGAGCCGGCCCGGCTAAAGTAACTGGATGGCCTACCTGCCTGCCAGCCTTCCATCTGTGCACAAACTTATCTCGTGCCCTCATTGGTCATGTGCGCGTTCGTGTGTGTTGGAGGAGGGGCTCTGTGAGGAAGTGGTAAGTATTTTAAAATTCTAGCGCACTCGAGCTGGTTTCTCCAAAATGACCTACCCCACCTTTAAGTACGAGATGTTTTTGACCGCCCCGTTTTTTCTTTCTTTCGTTTCTCACACTTCTTTCACCAAAACTTGTCATGCAGTTACTCCGTCACTATGGAAACAGTGTGCTTTAACCGAGCAGCAGAGGAGAGGAACAAAGCAGTGAGGAGGAGGAGGAGGAGGAGGAGGAGGGGGGGGATGGCTTGCAGCTTATTCATGCTTCACGCTGAAATGACATGATATCAAGAAAAATGATTGGTTGGTCTTCATTTTTTATATAGCTTTTCACGCACTCTATCCTTTCTTCATGCTACGGTATTCAACTGTTCCTAAGCTCTTGGCACCTGCACTTTTAAGCAATGCAAAAGGTAATTTTGAAAAGGACACCATTATTAACATTCTTTATACATGTTTGTATGTCCAGTTTGCACGGGTTCAAATATGCCCAAGCCATCTAGCAGGTGCATTTTTTTAAATAATTACAATACAGTAACAGTTAGATTCCTATACAGGGTCGCTGTGGCTTATTCTACTTAGAGTAATGGAAGGGCCCTTTAGGTGTCAGCGAGGTTTCTTCACGGGTGAAAAGCTAAAAAGTGTCAGAGACAACGAGTGTGAGAAGTCAACCTGGGCGAGGATTGATTAAGAGGGATGAAGAAAGTAAAAGGACGGCAGATACCAAGAATTACGGGGTAGAGAAGGAAGGAAGATATAGAGCAGCAAAGGTGGGAGGCAGTGTGACAATGGAGAGGGCGTGAGATGTGGAGGATCAAGTGTAAAACATTGGATGTGAGAAAGCTAAGATTTGGCGGAGGAAACAAAGAAGAAAAGCTTATTTCCTGTATTGAGGAGCAATGGTTTACTATAGAGAAAAAACAACAGGCATCATTTAACTCAATTGTTCTTTGAATATCTTTAAAAAAAAACGTTTTTATATATTTATACGGAAGACAATTAGTGCCACACATGATTTTAGTTTTGAGATTAAAAGCAGAATTCTGACTTTAATCTGCATGTTTGTGTCATTAAAGCATATTCAGAGGGCTATGATGTTTGTTTGTTTTCTTTTTGAGCTTATTTAACTTTTTGGATTGTGCTGTAACGGCCCGTCTACACTACAGGCATCAAAAAATGCTTTCAACGCTTCGCCCATTCACTTGAATGGGGTGACGTAGAACATTTTTAATCTTCGCCGAACTGCATTGTGGGGAGCATGGCTTGGCTTTGCAAGCATCACGAGCATCTATCGGCATCAAAAGTTGAACAATGTTCAACTTTTGAGGCTCGATGCTTAGTATCAGCCAATCAAATCCCGTTTATGCAAATCCCGCCAGTGCAAGCGCTAGCCAATCAAACCGCGTGCAAGCTGGGAGAGCCAGGCCGCAGTTCATTTCCTCATATTCCAAACGAGATATTACGGTAGCAAATCACCCGGTTCTTAACGACCAGAACTATTTACCGGGATACAAACCGGAGGAACCAGGCATGGAGGGAGGTGGCAGAGACAGTGGGTGAAACTGGTAGGTTTTTCGCCTGTTTGGAGAGTTTATATCCAGTTTACTTCGTTTTAACATTGCTATTGCTTTGTATGTCGGGGGCGGGAGATTCATGTGATTGGTTGTTGGTTGCGTTGCTCGCAAAATATCGCCAAGCTTCAGACACGCCCAGCTTCAAGATTTTTTGATGCCTGTAGTGTAGACGGACCGTTAGTCTGTTTGCAATGTTTGCAGCTCTGTAGTTGTGTTTGCTGAATACTGGAGCATTTAATCACTTATTTGTTATGGTTTTCACAGGCTACTATAATGAAAAAATATCAATATTTTAGATCAAATAAAGTATAT
>NW_011365734.1:0-1447 GCF_000735185.1 Notothenia coriiceps | reverse complement strand
AACCACACTGAAGATTATGGAGGTTTTGATCAGTCTTCTCATAATCTGTAACATCACCAGAAGTCATAATTTAAGGGGTCATTTCTCAAAATGTTCCCTGTGTGGTTTATTCACCATTACAATAGCCCAACCTCAAATGATTTCCACCAGCCGCCGGTTCTAGATATACTACCTCCATAAGTCACTGGATCATAAATAAACCCATTTTGAGAAAAAGTCGATCGAAGTTGGGTGTATTATATGTGAAAGTACTCGTTTTAAATCATAATGCTTATATTTGGTAGATTGAACTGTAGCTTTATTGTGTGTTTTTCTCCTCCATAAATGGATCTGCTGACCTGATGGCGGACTCGGCGCTGTACACGTCTCTGGTCAGCCCCTCCAGATGGATGTGGGGCTCCTGGTCCTCCTGCCCTCGTTCCAGGCGGATGCTAACGGTCAGTTTCCTCTGCAGGGCCTTCAGCTGGTCCATGTCTTCCTGCGACAGCTGACTGATGTACTGGTCTGTGATGGTGTTCTGCGCCTGCTCTGCCACAATCAGCTCCTCGATCCTTTTCTTAGCCTGTTTCACAGCCTGCCGTGGCGTGTAAGAGATGTGGAAATAAAAACAGATATGGCTACATGCAAGAACGTTTTCATCCCGTTATCCTATCTGTCTCTGAGAGGTTTTTATGTATGAGTGAAGGCCTTTCCTCCACTATCAAGAGGTCCTTTCAAAGCAAAGAGCTGAATAAGTGAATCATTTCATATTCACCATGTCGTTATCGGCACACAGCTGAAACGCGGTCGGTTCAAACTCCTCACTCTCCAGAACCAGATGATCAGCGCTGGGTTGCTGATCCAAAAGTCCCATAAAAAACGAAGTCGCTTTGTCTAAAAAACATCAAACTAGAATTACTACCTCTAGTTCATTCTTCCGCTAACAAATTCGATTTCAGTTTGCATTCATGTATTTTCAAAATGTAGTCATCCCATCATTTTATCCTATTAGACAGTTGTTTGAGATTGTCATAGATACTGTAGCTTGGGAATTCTTTAGTTTTTTTGTTTTTAAGCAACCTTCATCTGGATCTTTCGTTCTGATCAGTTCATCGTTGAGTCTTAAAATGTGTTCCTGGCTTTCTGAGATATCGCATTCAAAAGAAAGTAAAGGATGTATATTTAAATCCTACATACACAAATACTAACCAGAGGAAGCAAAAGTAGATTAATCCGGCACTGAAAATAGTCCCCAACATGTGTGCTTAAAATAACAAAATAACCAATGGGCTTGGAGCTGAGCACCAAAGACAGGAAGTCAGACAATATTGAAAGGCAGACTAACATTTTGTTTCGATCTAAACATGAGGGAGACAATAAAAGATAACATAAAAAATACTGAACAATGTAGATCACAAGAAACAAATCTCACTTCCAGAGCAGTGTAGTGAATACCTTTGAACTTTGT
>NW_011365733.1:0-1193 GCF_000735185.1 Notothenia coriiceps | reverse complement strand
CCCTGTGTGCCTTGACGTTGGCTGAGCTGTTATAGGGATGGCTTAGTCAATTCATATCTACATAATAGTGGTACAAATGTGCTTTTCAGAACACAATAATACTTTTCATAACCTAAAACCAAAATGTATGACATCAGTCACTTTAGTTTAGGATTCCCTTTTAATGATTTTCTTAATGACATAAAAGACTCAAACCCATTTCTGATCTAATAAAAAACAACATTTTCATCAAGATGTAACTGAATACCGGCTTTCTGTCATGGCTAAGCAGATGAAACAACAATGACACTTTTTTTCTTCTGAAAACAATTACATCAGATTGCAGATATCCCTTTGAAGTTTTCATTTGGCTTTGGTGGTGTGCCAGGTGGGAACAGATTGAATGACAGTGTGCCAGATGCAAAGAAAAACAAAGCGCAGGCACGGCTCCTCAATGAACGGGCTCTTTCATAACTGTGAGAAGAGTTTGCCCTCAAGTACAAACTGCCTCGCCAAATATGGGCCACCTTCTTCAGGCCAAAATATTTTGATAATACAAACACTGTCAGCTTTTATATATCTAGACTGAATACAATGCCACCTTAAGCTATTTCTTCATGGGGTTATTGTCAACAAGATCAAACTCTAATATCATTTCATTTTCGCCCCTGCAGTCATTAATATCTGATTTATTTGCATAAACTACTGAAAATATTGAGGATTACCTTCTTTGGTGCAAGCCGATAGCGTTCATGCTATTTAAGCTTGGTCCTCCATCACTATGACATGTTTTTAATTACTTCCCAATTAAAGCTCCAACATACAGGCTCATAAAGTGCATAATGAATAATTTTAAAGAAAGGTAATTTTTGTTATGCACAAGTCCAGATGTACTGTAGTGCTTGTTTGATAGACGAAAAAACAAAACACAAATCTATTTGCACAATCATGTCTGCTTTTAAAGGGTTTTAACCCTCCTGTTGTCTTCGGGTCAAATCTGGCCGATTTACTACTTTCATCAATCATAACTTTTTTGTTCTACATTCGATTGCATTAAGGCTTTATGATATCCTTCACAGTAGACATTTTAACATATACAATTGCTGATCACCACTTTCATTGAATTTTGGATGATTTAGTCAACTTTTTAACACCCATGGTGTTCCCGGTCCCCATAAAGAAAAGGAATTAGTAACCATCAGAACACACACACA
>NW_011365732.1:0-4038 GCF_000735185.1 Notothenia coriiceps | reverse complement strand
GAGAAATTAACCTATTTCCGACACAATTGTCCAAGTGGTTCGATGCTTCATTCAAAGCTTCATTTACTCATCACTAGCATTCACATTTACAGCGACTTTAACCACTCCCTGTTCCTGGATGAACCATGGACGTATAATAACAACAGGATACAGCGTCGCATGAGGACAAAATGGCCTGATATTTTCAATAACACCCAGCTGCAGCAAGCCCCAAGGAAGTGTGCCACACTCTGAGGAAAGTATTCGTAGTGGCCAAACGGCGGGACTACAATTTCCGTATCAGTCTGTGACGTCACTGGGTCCAGAAAGACTTTTTCCCATTCATTCAAATCAAATCAAATGTTTTCTTAATTATATAGCACATTTAAAAACAATTTTTGGTCGAGCCAAAGTGCTGTACATGTAATAAAAACACTTTACTACAATCACAATAAAAGACAATAATTTACAACATAAATATAAAAAAACTAAAACACAGGGAATAGTCAGGTGTCATGCTCCGCTCTGACTAGAAGGCCAGGGAGAAGAAGTGAGTCCTTAGTGAGGATTTAAAAACCACTAGGGTCTGGGCCGACCTCACATGGAGGGGCAGAGTGTTCCAGAGCCTGGGGCCAGCTGCTGCGAAGGCTCGGTGCCCTCGGGTTTTGAGCCTGGTCTTGGGCACTACCAGCAGCAGCTGGTCAGCCGACCTTAAAGCTGTGGCCGGGGTGTAGCGATGAAGGAGTTCGGATACATAGGCCGGAGCCAGCCCATTTAGGGCTTTGAAAACAAAAAAAAGGAGTTTAAAATCTAATCTGAACCGAACTGGAAGCCAGTGCAGTGAGGCCAGAATTGGGGTGATGTGGTGGAGACCAAAACGGAGCAAAAAGGAGACTGAATATTGGACTGAATCTGATGTAATAAAATGTCATGTTTCTAGCTTGTGTCCATTACCCTCAAGTGGCCAAATAATTAGTTATTGCAGGTTTAGGGAAATATCTTTGTTCATCATTTCGGATTAAAAATACTTGCTCAAATTGACCATAAGTGTTTTCATATTTATCAACGAGGATACACATCATTCTGTAAAAGTATGACGTGGTTTGTTTTGAATTCAAGCTGCTGCTGAGTCCTGCAGATTCTGTTTAGCACTTA
Source organism: Notothenia coriiceps (assembly GCF_000735185.1). Classification (NCBI taxonomy): domain Eukaryota; kingdom Metazoa; phylum Chordata; class Actinopteri; order Perciformes; family Nototheniidae; genus Notothenia; species Notothenia coriiceps. Next base: position 2,904 of record NW_011365732.1, on the reverse strand, counting down.
TGAAGTTCAGCAAAACAAAAACAATGCAATAAAAGCCCGAGCAGGCACTGGTTGTATAATCTGCAGCAGGGCTGTAATTACAGATCTGTGGTGTCTAAATGTAGGTCTGACTCTTAAAGTCTGACTTACGTGCAGGCAGCAGGAGTGCTTAAGATGCAAATAAACAAAACACTCAACCATGTGAACTAGCCACGGCCGAGAGCCAGCGGACGTTTCCAGGAAACCCAATAAAAACGTAACAATCATACACTCAGATATATTGAAGCCGTATAAAGGCTTACGGTAAGAAGGAGCTCGTTAGGAGATGATTGGCGGTGTTGTGGCTCCATCATGGTTTAGATGGTGATGTGTTTGATTTCAGTATCACCGTAATGGGCTGCTAACAACACAGAGACATTTCCTCCAGATGATTGACACACCCTTAATTGGAGCGAACAGCTTTGCTTTATGAGTGTGTTTGAGGTCGGCAGAGACTCGATATAAACTGAGGTTTTACTTTTCTCTTATTCCCAGAACGGACACTTTCAGGAAGACTGGCATATTGGGTATAATTTACTCAAATAGATGCTTTGTTTATCTAATGAGACTCTAATGAGCCACTCAAATCTGTCAACTACCCGTTATAAAATGGTTTATACACCAACTTTCCATCATTTTTCTTGCAATATAAAGTAAATGAGAAACGTCTGCAACACAAAAAGAAAAATGGGAGCGGTGGAGATGAGGAGGTGTCGGCGTTCTGGCGATTACGCCGTGAAGTTGTTTGCGGCCTGCTAGTAAACCCAAAGCAGAAGAAGAAGTGACGTCAGCGGCTTCATTTGCCTAATCCTCCCTCAGGGACTTATTCCGGTGTGAACGCGATCTGCTCTTTAGTTCATCAGAACTAAAGAGGTCTGATCAACTAAGTACGGCAAAGTACTTGGTGTGAAAGCACCTATTGGTTCATCCAGTTACAGACTGAATCTTTCATATTTAATTTAAAATGTTTTCTCCCCCGTTGATTCACGAAACTAACATCTTCATTTCCTCCATCTCCTCCAGGTTGACGGCATCCTGAAGGCGGTGCTCCGTGACGAGATCATCGCGTGGCACAAGAAGACGCAGGAGGACACGTCCATGCCTCTGTCGCCCGCCGGCCAACCGGAGAACATGGACTCCCAGCAGCTCGTCTCATTGGTCCAGAAGGCTGTCACCGCCATCATGACCCGCCTCCACAACCTGGCTCAGTTCGAGGGGGGGGAGAGCAAAGTGAACACACTGGTTGCCGCCGCCAACAGCCTGGACAACCTGTGCCGGATGGACCCCGCCTGGCACCCCTGGCTCTGAGGAGTCATGTGACGAAGAGGAGAAGAAGAGATCCAGGGATTTGTTTTTGTTTACGTTTATCTGAAAACTGTCACAGAAAAACCTGAAGGACTCTCGATCAAAGTACACTGAAAAAGTTAAATCAGGTGGAAACAAACGGCTGTCACATTGATAGTTATATCTGGATTTTTTTTTTTTTTTTTTAAATCAAACACAATTTCTCCCCCACCTTCTATTTATTTTTATAACTCAATGACGCGGACTTTCTGTGTGATGCCGGTAGAAATACTGTTGGTGTCAAAATGAGCCACTCGTTCAAGCTGTTCGGTCTGTGTTGAATTTCACCCGCATCAGTTTGATTGTTCTCCTCCCAAAACAGCCATTGGTCCTCTTAAATGTGTATTTAAGCCGACAACTGTGTCGCCTCTTTTCTATTCGTGCACATTGAGGGATTTTATTGTCCCGTGAAACAGATTATGCTCTTTATTTTTTATTCCCAAAGCCATGTTACTTTATATTTCGTTCCCCCCCCCCTCAGCCCTGTTGTAATGTAACAATGTGAAACTTCAGGGCGTAGTGACACTGTAATGAGCTGTAACGGCTTTAAAGTCAGCTGTGTATGCATATCCTCTTTTTGTAAAGGTACAATGCTTTTTCAACAGAAGTGTTATTTCTTCCCATGTAAATAAGCATTTTGTTTTAATAAAATGCTCTTTTTGAATACAGAATCTGCTTTTGCTCTTATGATAACCTCACACACCTTCATAATCTATTTAATATGTTATTTAATATGTTTAATTCCTATCATGCTTTTTGGGGTTTCCCCTTTCCTGTAGTGTGTTATATAGGTTTTAGTGCATGTTAATGGTCGGCAAAGGCTAAAACCACCTCCCCCCCAATTAGACTCCATGGATTACTTCAGGAACATAACGACATCACTATATAACACTAGCGCTTCTATTGTCTAGCGGTCCAACACATTGTACGTGATAGGCTAAGCGGTTGACCAATCACAACAGAGCCGGCCAGCTGACCAATCAGAGCAGACTGGGCTTTGGTTTCATGAAAAGAGATGCTGCAGCACAGGCAGTATGAGAAAAATAAAGAGCTTTTTGAACATTAAAGCATGGAAAATGTCACAGTAGAGATAAATAAATACAAATATGAACCTGAAAATGAGCACCACAGGTCCACTTTCGATTTTTTAACCAATAATTCTAAAACTATGCTAATTTCCATAAAGTTTGTATTCCTGAATTGTATATTTTAGCAGCTGTAAAGCAGCAATAATAGGCAGTAATCCCCCTCTGCCTTTCACATCTACTGCATCACTGTCACAGCCATAATCACCCTGAAGGACGCACTCCTGGATATTATTGCGGTAATAACTCATGCTGTGAAATCACTCCAGACGATCCATTCTCTGGCGTTAAAAAGTCTATCGCCGGCCGCCTCGCGGCGCACAGTTAGCAGACTTTTATGGAGAGGCGTTGTTGAATCAAAGTGCTGCTCAGTCTCGTGGAGGTATGATAACCTTGTGGTCATCCCTCCCTTTGGATAGAAAGTCCTGCGGAGGTGTGAGGAGGCGTCTTCCCCCCC
>NW_011365731.1:0-3259 GCF_000735185.1 Notothenia coriiceps | reverse complement strand
TTGATATATTGTCAACAGCAAATATGTTATAGCATACAAAGCTGTACCTTCTGAATCTTTTCAAGGTCACCTATCATGCTATTTGTAGGCAATAGAATAGGTCTCAGATACTGTATATAGAAATATATAAAAAACATGTCTATGAAGTGTTTTGCTCAAAATACCAAACAGATCACCCATTCTAGCCATGCCTCATATCCCTCTATTTCACTTCCTGTTTCTAAAGTGCTGATTTGGGGTATAAAGCTTAAAAAAGGAGGGGGCGGAGCTCATGCGGGACCCGGCAGCTACTGTCTAAACTAAATACTGCCGTGATGAAACGCCATATCATGGATTATCAAGGATTCTTTCTGAAACAGTATGGAGCTCAAAGGCTTTCTCTCTTGCCGGTTATACCACAAGGTGAGTTCCTTTTTACTTCCTGCTTCTTCACACACATGCTCTCCAGTACAGGTTAGCTCTGAGTGTTAGCGATGCTAATGTCAACACCGACCATATTACGTCCAAAACAGTCGGGCATTGTTTCTGATAGCAACGTTTCTATGGGTCTGCATTTCCGATATGACTTCATATCGGACGCAAATCTGGATCAGCTCCGTTGTAGCCCCGTTTTTAGAGATTTGGGTACGGAGGAAAAGAGAGAGGGTTTATTTGCTGACGCTCCGTCAGTTCCCTGACACACCGGGGACACATGGTTATGAATAAAAAACATAAAAAAGTGCATTTTGCATGATAGGTCCCCTTTAATGGCCTAATTTATCAAATGCTCCAATTGTGTAAATACCAACAGGAACATGTTACCTTGGACTTATTATATTCTAAATTAAAATGTATCTCCATTCCTCCAAAAAGGGCTAATACATCATGCGTAACCCCCAAGATGTACCCAAACCTTGCCTTATTTGGAAAAATGTCCACTCTTATCAAGATGTCCTAAAACGTGTCCTCACAATGGTAGAAGAACAGGAACGCACACACACACATTCACACAACAGAGGCAATACTCACACAAAAAAACATGCACACTAAAAAAGAAACAAAAAACCTTCAACACACAAAGAGGCGCACACAATCACACAACTCTCTACTGTACACACAGACGACCAAGGACAAAGACAGTCAGCGCTACAGACACACAAATAACACATAGATACACATCAGATCTGCTGTGTGGAGTTTGAGTGAGAACAAACACATTTTCTAAAAAGTGCTGCTTCTAGTGTTTTTCTTTTTCTACAACTCATGAAAGCAGCAGCAGCCAGAAAGACTGACATATTTAATTGTTGTGGGGTTCGGAGCCAGATGCGCTCTGACTGACTAAACAGATTAGCTGCCACTCTCTGCAAACATGATAATGTCCACACACAGTAAACACACACACAACGGCACACATGCAGTTATGTAAAACCACATCCACAGTGACATATTTGCATATCCATTCTGCCAAAAGCCCCTTTATCTCTCTCCCTGGTTCTTATATACGCCTATGTCGCTCTACAAAAATGCTCCATTGGGCAACAGACACAGCATAAGGCAGACCCAGGCTGTTCTCTCCAAATATTTGAAAGTGTAATTTCACATTTTTTGCATGTGTGTGTGTGTCTGCCATTATTGGCTTTCCTCGCCTTCTGTCATTCACCTCTTAGCCATTGCAGACCATTTACAAACAACCTGTAGAACAAACTGCATGAAAGGGAAAACCTCTATAATTTACAACACTCTGTCTCTAGCCATCCCCCCATCTACTTGTCTTACTTTCTCTCTTTCCTCACCATCTTTTCTGTCCTATTTCATTCAATCTTTCCACTTGCTATCTCTTCATTCCCTTCCATTACTCCCTCCTTATTCATCCTCATTCCCTCCCCCTCTTATCTCAGCCAAAGCTGTGTCGACAGGCTTTCTGCGATGTGACACAGTTGTTTCCACACTTCTGCCTTCTAGTCCCAAAGGGTAACGCCGCCACACGACCATGGCAGCAACCGAGACCAGGCAGGCGTTGGTGTTGGAGGGCGTTTGACTAGATGTTCCAGGCTCAAATCTCCCCCTTTTCAGTCAGTTTTTACACAATGTTTTTTATGAAAAATGCCTTTGAAGCGGAAAGAAAGCAGCTGTTTTGGTCAAAAGGCTTCTGTTTGGTGTCTTTTAAGAAGAGGTGACATGACTTTTGTGTTTTTCAGTAGACAGACTATAACGAGGTGGGGATGGCAGCTGGCAGCAGAGGTGTTTCAAAGGGTGAGGTGGGCCTCCATATACTTAATTGTTGAGTGGCTTTGGGATCAAATAACATCATCATGATCCCACAGGCACCCAGTATTTAAACAAAACTAAGCAAGTAAACTAGTAGCGGTGGTGATGCACATTCTTCCAATCTGTGTAAGTATTACATTATTACAAATCTAACATAAAAATGTACAAGAGAGCAAAAATATAAGGAAACAGTCCCAATAGAGTGATGCAGGAATGAGTCAGATAAATAGATAGATAGATAGATAGATAGATAGATAGATAGATAGATAGATAGGTATACCTATCCCAAAATTGGGAAATTATTTGAAATAAATTAGATGACTGAACTTTATCACGCAAACATTAGCCACCTTTAACTTAGCGGTGGTGACGTTAAGTCATGTGACCGTGCTGTAGTTCCTTTATAGCCCAACATTAGCCACCTTTAGCTTAGCGGTCGTGAATTCATGTGACCGTGCTGTAGTTCCTTTATAGCCCAACATTAGCCCCCTTTAGCTTAGCGGTGGTGACGTGAAGTCATGTGACCGTGCTGTAGTTCCTTTATAGCCCAACATTAGCCTCCTTTAGCTTAGCGGTGGTGACGTGAAGTCATGTGACCGTGCTGTAGTTCTTGTATCTTAGCGGTGGTGACGTGAAGTCATGTGACCGTGCTGTAGTTCCTTTATAGCCCAACATTAGCCGCCTTTAGCTTAGCGGTGGTGACGTGAAGTCATGTGACCGTGCTGTAGTTCCTTTATAGCCCAACATTAGCCACCTTTAGCTTAGCCGTGGTGATGTGAAGTCATGTGACCGTGCTGTAGTTCCTTTACAACCTAATGTTAGCGTTTCCCATAGAATAAGCAGCTTTGCTTCCTAATGTTAACAGGTGTACATGAAAAATCATCTCTCATCAGTGATTGGATCATCTTTTGTCAAAAGCACAATCATGAACTAGGGCTGGGCGATATATCGAGTTTACACGATACATCGTGGATTGCACTCCATGCGATGTCGTAAATGACCACATCGTGAA
>NW_011365730.1:0-2514 GCF_000735185.1 Notothenia coriiceps | reverse complement strand
AATACCTTCATCCGGTTAAATATAGTAAAAAAAAAAACACAATATATACCGCAGGGGGGAAAAAAATCGCGATGTCAGTTTTTTTCAATATCGTGCAGCCCTATTACATTTCACTTTTTTTCCCCTATTTCATTATTAGCAGATTTGGATAATTAGTTACATTTTTGCATAGTTTTGATTACAGTCCTGTGTTAATCTCTGAATTTTAGTCTCATTCTTTTTTGTCATTTTGCTCGTCTGAGCATTTTTTTTATAATTGTTATGTTTCATACCAGAAGTTGTGCTTTTTAAAAAAGTTTTCAAATACTGTTGTTCTTGGCATTATTGCAGCTACTTCATTATCGGATCACACTGTGCTTTCTACAGTGCGATCCATCAGAAGCTTGAGGAATTAAAATCCAAATAAAATAAAACAAATACATGTGGAAAAAAAAATCCACAGTTATCAAGGTTTAAGGCTGCATTAAGATGATATGTGATTTGCTCTATGCCCATCGCAAGATTTGTCAGAAAACAGCCAGTTAAGTTACATTTCTATGGTTGCCTCGTCTGCTAGCCTGCGCCGTTACATACATTTTCTGATTGGTTGAGGGTCGAAATGTCAGCTGTAACTTGGTCTAAGTTAAAATAATTCAAACTTTGAGCGCTACCCTTGGTGTCGTTCACCGCTTCAAATAGTCAGCGAGGGCCTTTGAGGCGGGGCCTTGGTCATTTCTATGAGAGTTGCTCAGTGGAGCATGAGGACAAAATGGCCTGCCTCTGGAGAGCAAATGTTCCCGGATGGGGTCCAATAGAAAGGGCGCACTTGAGTTTTCCCTTGTGCTCAGCTTTAAGCTCATTTTACAACTCTTAGACCCTAATCATTAAAATAAAGGCAAAAAAGTTTTCGTACTGAGTAGTTAAAGGTGGGGTAGGTAATTTTGGAGAAACCAGCTTGAGTGTGAAAAGCTAAGTGGGAATTTGAAAATACTAAGCCGGAACAAATCTGCCACTTCCTTACAGAGCCCCTCCTCCAACACACACGAACGCGCACAAGACCAATGAAGGCACGAGATAAGTTTGTGCACAGATGGAAGGCTGACAGTCGTAGGCCATCCAGTTATTTTAGCCGGGCCGGCTCAGATGATTGGTCGTGCTTTTTACAATACTAGGGCTTCGACAGATGACATTTTTTAATGGATTTTTTGTCAAAGCCAGTGTTTCCCCTATATACAAATAGCGGCGGTGCAGCTGAAATATGCGCGCCGCTGCTAGGGGGCGCCAGTGTTATGCCCCTAATATGGGGAAAATATCAGACAAAGAAACAGAGACGTTGGTAGTTTGCTTCAAGTCTAATGTATTATGCCAACCAACAACATGGTACACATAGCACTCTGTATAATACAAAACATCGATTCTTGACATAAAACAACCACTAACAATGCACATACTGCAAAAATATATCCAATTTAACACACAAAATGTCCCTTATTAAATGCACACTACAAACATACCCAAATTAACATACAAAATCCCCTTCTTGGAGCTAAACTGCACCATCATAGCTAGCAGCGCTAGCATAGCCAATGGCGCTAGCAAAGCTAGCATACACAGCTACAACAATTACAGAACCCAGAAAAACCTTCCAAAAATACCCTCTAACAACTATCACGCCAACAGTGTGCTTTTCACATTAATATTACACACAGACAGTCTACATATATAACATTTATCACGGATGAACTCACCTAATTTTGGGAAAATATCAGACAAGGAAACAGAGACGTTTTTAGCTTGCTTCAAGTCCAATGTATTATGCACCCGTGGCAAGCTACAACCGCCGTCTGCTAGACAGACCTGGAAGGTCAACAACCATGACTTGCCATCGGAAGGACCGGGAGGGTGTGTGTATGTGTGGCGCGAGCGAGCGAGAGCGAGACCTTACGTTTATTGTTGTTGTTAGCATCTGGTGCTAGCTAGCTGCGCTAACGGATATAAGGAGCTGTTTAAATGAAAACAGAGGAGTGACATTTCGCCGACAACTGCGCCGAGCACTTGACTGTATGCAGGTAGCCAGACAGTGGGACATTGTACGAAAAGTCAGCACACTCAGCACGGATAGTGCGCACAACATGATCACAGCGTCCAGGCAGCTCCCGTTCGAGCATATGCCTTGAGTTGCACATAGCTCCAACGATCCATCACACACACACACGCACGCACGCACACACACACACACACACACACACACACACACACACACACACACACACACACACACACACACACACAATTTGTATTGTATTATTGTATGAGAGAGGTTCCAGGTTGAGTTGAGGCGAATATTTGTAATGTTCAGAGGTTGTTGTGTTTAATATTCATGAGTATATTTGTCATTGTTCAAATGATAATAAAAATGTGCATAAAGCATATGTGTCCACTCATATGTTGATAAGAGTATTACAAACTTGAAAAATATTCCTCTAAGGTACATTTAGAACAGATAAAAAATGTGCGATTAATCGTGATTAACAA
>NW_011365729.1:0-2146 GCF_000735185.1 Notothenia coriiceps | reverse complement strand
ATATTGAAGTTAAAAGAATCAATCCGGTGCACTTTGAGAGCAACATTAAGAGATCTATGGATACATCTCTCAATACACATATGAAACAGAACTGTAAGCAGATTTTCTTTTTATTTATGGTTATTTTACAAATCCCTCCCCTTTTAAACTGTATTCTTGTTTATTAATAACAACTTTTTTTACTGTCATATAGTATTTCATACTACTACTTTTTTATAACTATAATGATCATATAAAGGTGTGCCTTTACCTCACTGAGCTGAGGTTATCAGAGCCTCTCAGTCTTTCAGGAGAGAGCTCTCTAAAGCTCTCCCCCCTGCGGCCGCTTACACAGTAAATTCCAATGTTAATAAAAGCTGTATACGTTTTTTGGGAGTTTGATTTATTTTAAATTAACACAAATACAAAATTAAAACCTATAATTGCACACTAAAAAATTAATAATATTTTTTTCATTTCTAACTTCTTTTTTGCACCCCCCATAGATTGATGTGCCCTTACCATTCGCCTGTACTGCCTATGCCAAAGGCCGGCCCTGTTTGGTTGCAATACATTGTGTTTTATTGCTGACAGACTGAACTTTAAACTGTGAATCTCAGTAACCTAACCTCCCACCTTTAATGTGGCAATGTTTTTGCGTTTCGGAGGCTCGATCTCCACTACCACCATATCTTCCTCCTCCTCTTCTTCGATGTTTGCCATGGTCAGATTGCCTGCCTCTGAACCAAAAGAAAACAACACAATCAACACTAACAAACACAACTATATTAACATTGTTTACAGAATTATTTTTGGGTTGTTCATTTTGTAGTTTGCTATCTTATTGTTCAGAATTTTGTTCAGCTATAGGTGCTTGGAAATATTTCAAACAAATAAGCAAAATACACTTTAATTGTGACTATATTAATAAGTAGGAGTTAAAACTGTACCGTTCTCTGCATGTTCCTCCATCTCCTCCTCCTCCCTCTTAGCAGCCTGCACACAGAAAACACATCAGACATGATGAGTATAATTCAACAAGTCCTCCAACTCATACGACCAAATGGGCCGATTGTTCAGGCCCTTATTACGACCAAATATTGTTTGTTCAAGAGCTTAATACGTCCTATAATTACGTTTTAAAGTTTTCGCCCTCTAGTGCTCCCGTTGAATGCTAATGTTACAGATGGTCGTTTACATATAGATATTACGAAGATGATTTGAGGTATGCGGCAGCCTACATGTAAAGTTACGGGTTGAAAACAGTATTTCCGGTATCAACGTTTTCATAATAAAACCAATGATCAAATGATTTAACAGTGATATCTGCAGTACTCATACACTAAAAAACATCTGTTTATCCTTGTTAATTATACAACATTTATTGGTTTAAATTGTGTACAATGCTTTTGTGTTTTTCCCATAGGTTTTTCTCTTTCGATTCTGAGAGACACCTTTCTTTTTTCAGAGGTTTTGATCATCGATTGTTTTAGCCGCAATGCATTTCGGGATATGGTGTTTATATGATATGAAATCAAAAAAAAAAAAGTTTAAATAAAAATTAACACTTTATTCCGAGTGTTCTTGCTTTTCTCTTTGGAAGTCTTCACATAACGGCATTGTAATACACGGTTCGGCTGCATTAAATATTACATATCTGCCGTAGATATTTATTTATAGAGCCCTGATCAGAAGACCTTTTGACAAACTGTAAGAAATGCCGCCAAAACTTAATACGTGACGTGGATCATAAATATATTAGCAATTAAACAACATCTTCCATTTCTTTTCACACAATACGCGTCCTCGCAGTATCAACACTAATTCAGCTGACTTTTATATTTGATCCAATTGGTAGATAGGCTGTATTTACACCATAACGTTACGCAGCTGATAGAAAGGGATTTTTTTGTAGTTTTTAAGATATTATTTACTACGTTTCCAACTCCTCATGCAGATTGACTGTTACAGGTCTATACAGGTTCATGGTACAATGCATAAGCTTCAAATCGAGAGACTGAAACTGTATTTTCCTTTACCATTCTGTTTTAATTTCACAATAAAGTTATAGTCATATTATGTTTTGATATTATTATGTTTTTATAACTACACCACTGTTTTTTAACCCGCACCGCCTAGTGGTTAAAGCACGTTATTGTAATGTTGT